>NC_141791.1:1911232-2213214 GCF_054643075.1 Acanthaster planci | reverse complement strand
ACCAAAAAATTCTGTCATATGCAGGTCTTGAACAATGCTCGGGCTCAGGTGGCTTTGATTAAAACGACCTTTAGACTTGTTTCAAAGAATTTTCCTAGTTTGGTGTTGTTTGTTTTTTCTTGTTTTTTAATTGGTTGACCAGAAACCAAATCTGTCCTGTGAGCCAAGGAAGCTCCTTGGATAATTATTTCCTTCATTTTTTCTCTCCAAATGAAGTAATTACAACGAGGTCTGATGCAATTGGGCACAAGTTTATCGCAGGTTATTCACTGGTATACGTGCCGGTACCCAAGGACACACATGAGGCTTCACTGTTTAGGATGTCTGACTTTTTCATTGTAGGGTGATGCACTGAGCATGCACACCATCTTCAGCAGGCCAGGGCCCATGCTGAAGTCTCTCGACGGCGAATGAGAAAGTCAAAATCCGTAATAGCTAGAGGAGAAATGCAAAATTTGCTGGAACAACGTCAAGGATTTAGGGGGACAATATTTTACACAGCTGCTACAAAGAAAACACTGCTAGGTAGCGCTTGAAAGTTTGCATGGCGGATCGACAGTTAAGGATTTTTTGCGGTTACACCATGTACAATATTCCCTTTTATGAGTAAGTGTGGTTCTGAGAAGAAACACTGCTACGCCAAAATTGTTCGAGTACCAGTGCAAATACATGTTGCATCTAAGGAAATTTTGGCTGGTGACCTGTTTTTGCTAAGCACGCATTTTCCATATTTGTGCAGGTACATGTACACTGTGGTTGCATTCTCTTTCAGGAAGAAGTAACGGCTCTGGGAAGAGCCGCTGGCGAGAGGAGGTCTTGACAAACAGTGTACTCTGCTCGGCTTCAGGAAAGTCGAGCGCAGTTTGCCTTCATTTTGCTCTCTGAATACTCCAACTGGATAGTTCTACGCTCACTACTTGGTGTTACTTCCATTCATAAGCCTGAACTGTTTCATCCCTAATGTACAATAACACAACAGAACGGTTCACATTGGAGTCACAAGTAAAAGTATCCTGGAGACATGATCGAAAGCGACATTCATTTTACAGGTTCTCTTTTGGCATAAATTTGAATACATGTACACAACTAAATGAAACAAATGGATAGGGACAGTTTAATAGCATTAATTATTAGAGTTCTTGTTTACTGCTGTACCAGGCCCAATAAGGTTACGAGTAAGTGCACTTTGTGCTGTTTCGCCAACACAATAAGGAAGGAAATCTCAATTTTCTCAAGCAGGAAGAAACTTGTAAGGGATAAAGATAAAAACCGATGGGTTCAAGTCGGCAGTAATATGGAGCAGAATTCAACAGCTGTGCAGTGTGTACATGCACATGTACATGTACATTGTACCTCAAACACATGTACATGTACATTGTACCTCAAACACATGTACATGTATGGCCCAGTAGTGTAACAGCCGGACCGAAGACGGCTTTGGTCTGGAACAAACTTTTATGGAACTATGAAAACCTAGAAAAGATTTCTGGTATAAGACGACTGTCAACTCATCCGGTTAAGTTGGTCAAGCTTCAACTGAGTTTCGCTTTCAAATGTAAACTTTACGACTGTATTTTCGAGGAGTATTGTTGGACAGGTGATGAGTCCCTCATTTGTCTACGTTACAGATGAACATTATTTTATAGATCTCTCTCTTAGGGCGCCATCTTTGTAGGAAAATTATAACTGTGCATTCAATGCCATCTGGTGCGTCTGTGCCAAGCCTGCAAGTGCTCTATACACACACACGTGTTAATCCAAATATATTTAATAATACATTCTCAACAAATACATGTACATGCCAGTGTACTGAATATGTAAAAATACCTGGCATAAAAATGGAAGGCAAACACGCACATGTAACACGACACAGGTCTTCATCTACATGTACAGTGTGGCAAATTTTTCATAGCTTTGGATGAGTGTAAAGCCAGAACAAGACAGCACGTGAACACATACATGTACACCAAGTCTTGTCCCCCCCACCTTAATCATCCTGGTGTTTGCGAATAACCATAAAGATACAAGTACGGTACGGTACATACTGTGCGTGCATGTCTGTGTGTGTCATATTTCACAAGGAGCCCATGTTTTTGTTGACAGAGCCCAGACAGTGTTTGATAACACCGGAGCCATGCGCATGTCCCATGTCTGGTTGTCGGACTGCTCTGAGAGTCCTGTGCACGTGCACAGAGGCAGGCTGCACTCTGGAATTTTTCAGTTGAAGCAAGTGTCTGTATCAATTTCAAAGGAGCAGATTTCTCGGGAGTCAGCCGGTCTGGGAAAATAAAAGTACTTGCCAACTTTTATCCAGTTTGAGATTGTTCTCTTTATTTTTTTTATTTTTTTATTTTTAATTTTGTTTTATCTTTCTCTTTCTGCATTTCAAGTGTCATTTTGAAATACATGTACTAGGCCTAAAACTTGTACAGTTGACAATATTAATTGATTGATTCAGTGACCAAATTTCTTCTTTGTTATAAAGACAATCACTTGCTTTTGGGCATGTGATTTGTAAGGGGTATTGCAGCATACCTGTGTACAAAAATTGTTTATTTCTATGAGGTGAATTTTTATGTGTGACCTTTGACAGAAGTGGCAAGTTTCTTTTGCTGTCCAGTGTACTTATTACACGTAGCACTTGGAAAATACCTGTATTGCTGTATGGCATTGTAGTAAAATGGTTAAGGAGCATTTTTTTTCACAAACCACACATAAAGTGATTTGAGAGTTGTTGACGGTTTTCCACATGACCCAGCAGAAGTGCCTGCAGGGTCACCTTTGATAATTTGTGGCCCACGACATTAGACATGTTTACTAGTGCCAAACAATCCAAGGAAACACAGTGACAGCTCATGAAATGTTCATATTTGTATGTACTTCACCTATCACATTACAAGGACATGCCTGTAGGTACTAAATATTTTAATAATTTGCAAGGTGTCATAAATTGCCTTTCATTTTTGTAAAAGTATGGTACCCATAAGGAAAGTCATTAAATTTTACTAGAACTGTTTTTTCATTTCAGATATTGCTGGTATGGCTCTCACAGCAGTAGAAAGACAGTGGAATTTCGAACTGCTACATTTCAGTACATGTGTGGTTATTAAAGTTTCAAAATGGACTAAAATGTAATGCGAGTCACCGTGGAAATGCCCCTTGTTTTTTCATGTTCAGCAAAAGTACAACTCTGGAAAGTTAATCAGTTTCCCTCAAAAGTACTTCGTAAGTCGCTGTCCAGAGCACATCATCTGCACTTTTCCCCCCTCTGTTTTTGTAAGGTTTTGAATTTTTGTTTTGCTTTTTTTTTTCTTTTTTCATGCTTGGCAACATTACATTTCTGGAAATTAATCAGTTTCCCTCCAAGGCGAATTAAGAAAGAACTAAGTGCAAGGTTTGGGGTGAGAGGACTTTGTGCTGGCACGAAGACGGCGAGACACAAATCCGCAGGAAGTTTCATTACTCAGGGCGCAGACATTGGTCGGTGAATAGTGGTGATTACAACATGTAGTAGATTACGCAGCCTGTAGGTGAGGCACTGAGTCGTTCTGGATGTGCAAAATGCCTTCCCGAAAGACTGACAGACTACGTGACTGCAACTAGGGGTGACTGACCTGCATCCGTTAACTTTCTAGACAGGTAATCTTCCAAAATGACAAGGAGACAGTCACATGAATAATAATAGTGCAATGCAGGTGTTTAACATGCATTGACTTTTACCTTCTCTCAGGCAGATGTGAAGTCTGTCCTGAACCGATACAGCTTGTCACTCAGTTTCCAGTTTTCTTGGCACGAAATGACTCTGTATAATTTCTGTCCCCTCTTCTACGGCCCCTTGGAATATTGAAGTACACTTTATCCGAGCATATCAGCAGGATTTGAGGATTAGTACCAGACTACTGCTATTTCCACTGTACAATGCAACAAGTTATGAACTACAGTGAAAGTTCTCAGACAATTATCCGACGTTCATTCAGCCCTTTTCACTTTACTGTAGGCCATTTTTACTTTAAGCGCACAACACTTGTAACAAAGCAAACGCCCATTCCTGGGCGAGCACTTTCCTGTGAGTTAATCAGAACCTTGTCTTTGCCACATGACAACGGTGCGGCCCAAAGGTCACAGCGGATTGATTTGGGGGGAGGGACGTTCAGGACTTCAGGTCTCAGTCTTGTAAACTGGCAAGACTGAGCAACTCTCCCACATGGGCTCTCATTTCCTTTTCCCCCGACCTTTTTTGGCTTCTGCCAGTGGTGATGGAAGACCAGCTCATCAAAACTGAGATGAATGAATCCTGGGACAAATGCGATGAGGGTCGTTTGCTTTCCGATAAACAAGTCTGGTTTCACAGTGAGAACTGTTTATCTCAAAAGGTACATGTACAAACCTTTAGACCTACTGGCTTCTCATGCTTAAATTAAAAAAGCCTTTGTTTTAGTTAACTTTGTCTCGTTAAGTTATTTTCAGGTGCCTCCTACCATTTTTACACTTTATTTTAAAAATCCATCGTTTGCATATAATTTTCAATTTCGATGAAAAGTCACTTTGAATTCCCTTCCAATGAGGAGCAGTGCTATGTTCTTCTTTGTGGATGCTGGTTTCATACATCGGAAACCTGTTTCTTCTCTCTCCCCTACAAATGACACTCTCAATATAATCACCTCCGAGTTGAATCTGATCCAAGATTAACGCTTCCCCGGCAGACGTGTACGCCATGCACAATTTGCCCTGCAACCCTCACCAGACGAGCAAGCTCCTAAAGCCCTGATCCGGGAATACATGTACGTCAAAACCTGTTCTCTGCAGGCTTTCCCGTCTCCCCCCCCCCCGCCCGACGGGCAAATTTACAGGAACACCCGCACCACGACAATGACAAGCCAAAGTGCCTCATTAAAGTTTAAATACGCCCCGAGGCTTCAGGATACTGCACATGTACGTGCCGAGCACAGTCAATCACCACACGACGCGATGTCTTGCCAATTATATGCAAACATGCGGAGCCGAGCGTGCATTATGTGAGCCATTCCATCAAACTGGAACAAATTACGATCTGACAGGTTTCCCCACATCTATTCTCCCTTGATAAGCATGAACATCTACAGGCAAAAGGCAGTTGGAAACTGGCAAGATCAGCTGCAATCTTTGGGGAATTCATATGACAGAGAGGGCAATGTATGTGCGCAAAGAAGACCGTCATTCAATTTTAAATCGGGGCTTTACTACGACAAATAACAGCCCCTATAAATATCCTGAGCAGTGTCATGCACTAAAATTAGCCAACACTCCTACACACCCTAAATTTATGACAAGCTTTTGTAAAATTTATGATCCTAATACCAAAGATGATTTTTTTTGGGAGGGGGGTGTAAAATGCTATCAATTTATCCACGCAAACCTATTCCAATCCTTGGAACCTAATAGCCTAAATTTCAGAACAAAAAATTCTTGAGTATAAAGTGAATGACGAATTCACTGCCACATCATTCATTCCTTCTACTTTCTCTCTCTACTCCTTGTCTCTAAATTAGACTGGGGCCAGACCACATTCAGAAATACATGTAGATTCTAAGGTTTCAGTTTTGTCAGCTCTCCAGTTGGAATTATCTCATCCCAAAGGTATTAGGCGGCAGACTGAAGAAGACTCTTTGGAGAAAGATCAAATTTTCGTCACCTGCTCCACCGTAACAAACTGACTGCCTGACCAAAATTTGGTCGTGGTTTGGTGAATCAATGGTGAATTAGTACCATTACACGTGCACTGGCGTGCATGTATGTACGGTGCGCTTGAACCCAAACGCGTACTCACCTGAATGTAACAGTACACCAAACGAGCAAAGTGTGTACAAAAACATTGTATGATATGCTCATCTAAAAAATGGAAAAAATATACACGCGCACTGCAGATTTGTCAATGTGTTCTTCTTGTTATTTGTAATGTCCTTTGGTTTAGTCCACTGATTTTTATGTCTGTTGAATATTGTCCAACCAGTGCCTGCTCTGAATGGCCGAATAAATGATAATAATGATGTCTGGAACGTTTTGAAAAGTGGGGGGGGAGATTTTTCGTGAACTTCTGAAACCTTATTTGATTGAAGGTCTCTACTTCCTCATTAGTTGGCTTCAAAATTTCATCCCATTATTGACTCGACTGCCATTTTTCAGCCATACAAGCGAAGTGTACTTAATTCTTAATCTTTTAAGGCCATCCTTGCTCGCCGAAGGACCCTGAAATATATATGAATCACGCGTACAAGAATAAACAAACATGTATCCGGTACTATCCCCTCTCTGACACGAGCCAAGGAGATCACACGCATGCATAACCCATCTCACCGAGAATCTCCGCAGCCACGGAATCAATTCTCACCTTTTCGCTTCTTCTTGTCCGGCTTCTCATCTGATTCGTTGTCGCTGACGTTGATCATACGGAATTTCTCCGAGGACCAGAGAAGGGCCTTGATTGGCCGATCCTCGGCCAGCGTGCACTGGGTCACGATGGCTCCATGGATATCCATGACCAGGATTTGTCCATCTGATGTGCCAAGCAATACCTGTGCACCAACAATAGTGTAGACATAGCCAATCCTACTTTTTTCATTTAAAGATGTAATGTCCCAAATTATTTGAGAGAGGGAGTTAATGTATTTTTGTACTAAAGTCTTACAAATATGAAAGTTTTTGCCTTCCCTCTATTTTTCGTAAACTGATTTAATTTATTTCAAACTGAAATTGTATTTTTTCCTCTTACACTCTGTTCAAAGTATTTAAACTAAGATTTTACAAGTGTTAATCCACAAAAACATGAACAAAATTCATTGGTGATGCAATACTTCCCTTCATGTTCAATTTGTTCGGGAACAGTTCCTGTGACAGAGAGTGCAAATATCCAGTTACAACAAACAGGTATTCTGGAATCCTTAAAAGCACCCTCGAGTGGCCACGTGCAGGAGCCTTTGGAGTGTGCATCCCGGACACCTACCTGCTTGTCGTCTGGTGCCCAGGCCCCACACAGCAGCTTGGCCTCCAGGTTCAGCATGGATGACCAGTAGCGCTGACCGGTGACCGATCCCACCAGGACAAAGCCGTCCTTGTAGCATATCAAGGCCATGCGGCCGTCGTGACTCCATGCAAAGTCGCTCACCTGCGATTAAAGAAAAAAGGCGAGGAAAACTGTTCAAAATATAAGCTGCCTGAAGAAATGAACCGTGGTGGCAGACTTATGTTTCTGAGGCACAAAGTAATATCCGCCTGAATAAACCGATTGTAAGCCCACATCTACAAACTGTATGTTCAAAGTTTTATATTAATGGGCTGCACAGCACTTGTATGGACACTGTTTTTTTTCTGGCAGGTTGTATTAAAGTAATTGTTTTAGTACAAGTGGTGCAATGTTCTACTGTACGTCCTCCAGTCACACCTGTGCCTTTGCTGAAACAGGCTCCAGTGACACCTGTGCCTTTGCTGACACTTGTCAATTATACAACTGTGCCAAGACAGGTAAAAAATACAAAGCTCTATTACAAATCCTTTCAGCACACACAGCTCCCAAAGCCCAGAACTCCCTGGGTGCTATATGTTCATGACACTGGAACCCACCATGCCACCCAGACAGACGCACTCGGCATTTTTCTCCAAGGAAATCAAGCACAGCTGATTAATGGCAATTACGTACATGAACTTGTATGTACTTGTACGAAAACAGTGTTTTAGTTCAGTCATGCAGAGAAATAATGGAGTGCACCCTTTAAAGTCTTACAAAGTCAGCGTTTGTGGAGGTCACGGCACAAACATGCACTTTTGGGGGGGGGGACCCATTGTCCCCAATGCTGTGTAGTGCAAGTCAGACACGTGAATGGCACGATTGCACATCACTGGGGACCTTTGCTCATTAATTTTTGTTTTTCCCCAGTCCTGGCCATTTTCAGCTCAGTGCCCCGTTGAACAATTTATGACCTGGCATGTCATGTTTAGCCTTGATCCCTGGGAAATATCCAGTCAACGGTTATGCTCTTTCTCCCACAGATGTTAATCCTTGTATTTGGTTATTCATTCACGATCATGGACGCTGCCAGTTTTCAAACTAATTCCAGTTCAAGCTTTCTGTTGTTATTTTTTGTTATTATCTATCTATTTATTTCTGTGCCTCCAACAATGCATTCGGCAGCAAATACAGGATGAACTGACAATTAGGACAATGAAGAAATTTTTAGTTTCGGAGGTGGGAAGAAAAACCCTGGATAAATAGTCCAAGGGAAACCCATGGAATCAAGCAGGGAGTGAAAACCCAATCCACATGCTGCCCATGATTCAAACCTGGGCCACAGAGGTGGAAGGCAAGCTTTAGTACTGAGTAACTCATCAACCGTAATTACTACACGTTGGGAGTCGGTCACAAGCACATCAAATGCCTGTTCAGCCAACTGAGATGCCCAACGGTAGACTTGCAACTCGTAAAGAATTCATGTGACATTTGCACAAGAGCGGTGCCACAGCAGTGGCAGCATCCTCTCGGATTAGTCTGCCATTTAATAGGAAAGACACTGTGCTTGACCCTACACCGTCGTCTTCAATACCCCCCCCCTTGCACCTTCTTCCCCAGTACAACCGTGCACTTGGTTGTACCATGGCCTTGTGGTTAAGAGCATCGGGTTCGGGTTCGAATCCAGCCTGGGGTCATGGTGCTTGTGCCCTTCGGCAAGGCGCTTTGTCTTTCTCCACCCAGGAGTAATTGGGTACCCTGTTAGGACCGAGATGGTGATTGTGGTTGATTTAGCTGCATTGCGCAGAAATGGCAGCATTGAGCTGTATACTCTCCAGGGAGCTGAGATGGTATTTAGAATGTTTCACGGGCCCAGTGAGCAGGGGTAACAATAATGGAATTGCACCTCGATCGGTTTTCCCAGATAAGTGCACTATATAAATCTACATTATTATTATTATTATTAAGTCTTTTCGTAGAGTTATGTCATGCTTAATTTGGCACCAGTTGGGTAAAATTTGTGCCGTTCTTACTGCGCATCGAATTTTTGATAGAGGGAACCGGCAAAAATTTCTGTGACCTCACAGAGGAAGAAAGAACCAACGCATGACCGTGTATCTGCATTATTAAGGGAAACTATCAGTGATGGAAGTGAATGAGAACAACAAGGGTTTTCTCAAACTCACATGGCATGTAAAATGCTGCAGAAAGGTCACAAGCGTACAATTTACCCCTTGGCCTGACAAATGAAACTCAATGAACCATGCAGTTATCTCATGGTTTAAGTCAGAAGCACGTGCATATGAACCAGTTTCCTCTGGTCCCTGCATTCCGAGGGCAACAACATTCCCCAGGTTGTCTGATTTTTCCTCCCGCCCGTCTTCTCCGCTGACCCATCTCGGGCACTGTTGCAAAGGCCGTTCACGCCTCCCTTGATAACTTATTCAATTAGCCACCTGAGGGGTCCCGTCGCCTGTCACTCGTGACCCGATTCGTGTATGTGCTCGCCTCCTTTTAGCCCGATTTGATCAGAAAAACTTCTCGGGCACTCGCGAACGGCACAGAAACAATCTGAAGAGCCTCACAGGCTTCCGGTATGATAACGCCATCGCAACTGACGCGCCAATGTCAGAGTCAAGTTTGCGGTTACATAAATCTGCATATGAACACCTGCCAGCGGTAATATTACGACAAGGTGAGAGCACTTCACTGCCATTCAACACTGTGGGTACAGCTGTACCCTGCTTCACTGTGTTCACTTCCACATAACCTTGGCGAGAGAAACTCAAGGAACATGTATAAACACCATAAATGTGTGCATGCTCAAATGAGAGAGGTTCATCATCTAGTCAGCTGTCTTTTAGAGGCCTCCATAATAGTAATCTTTTTTTTTCCATTCAAAAATTGAGGTCACTGCACTGTATTTTTAACCACACTTTTGAAACTGCTCTCAACCTGATTACATTGTAGTTTACTTCTGAGCATACAATACATGTACTTAGTCATTTTGTTACAAAAGCAGTGGCCTACAAGGTACTCATACATGTATGTGTAGGGAAATCTTGGCAAGTATAATAATAACAGTAAAAATTGAAAAGTTCTTATGCACCGTTCCCTTAAAATGATCAACGGCGCAGTACAAGTTGACGTAAAAATAATGGATTTAAGAAATGAAGGGATGAATTAATGTCACTGCGTTATATACAGAGACATATTATACACGTGTACACACGGACTGTATACTTTCTGCAGCGGGGAAAAATCCCGGGGTATCGAGGCTGCCTGATGAAACATTTTCTCAGGTGGAAATATCAGGTCCAAGGTTTGGGATAAACAGAGGAATTATGCAATACACAGACACCTTTTTCAAACTCTGAGGTAGAATGACACCTTATAATAATCCTGTAGCTTTGCCATCCCATAAATTAAAATCAAATTAGAAATCCTCCATGAAATCTGCAAAGCCTGAGTAGGAGAGGGAGAGGTGTAATAAGCCTTTTGCAAATTAAATTTGAATAAAAATCTGGTACACCGAGTTCTTTAAATTCACACGAACATAACAATATGAATTTTCCATACTAGAGACACACCTCGTGATTTGCACAAAGGAACCAGTCCATTCCAGGGATGGTGGTTGCCATGCAAAAGCTTGCTCTGAATCACAAGGTTCATGTATAGCAACAGTGTCTTTAGTCTGGAGAATTCAAATTATGTTTAAATGCAAACAAATAACTCAGTGTATCAGATTTAATTCAATTTTAACTCGCAAAATGCTTATTACATGTATGTATGTATTCCCAGTCAAACCAGACCATCTGGTGGCCTCAGGTAAGAGAAATGGAGCATTAACCTCTTTTCAAGTGGTGGCTGCTGTTAGGTGCCATTATTCCCTTTTCTGATGTTCCAATGATAGCAGAAAATTGATCGCCGATAGCGCACGGCAGCACAGCAAGCTTTGCGGCAGCCTACTTGTATGGTGATTCGCTGGGCCTTCCATGATTCACCCGTAGACTGTCTGGGCCCAGACTCGGGAGAAAAATGCCCTGGTGTACATGTACGTGTGTGTGCATGATGACGTGCGACGGGTCATTAACGTCGTCATGAATTCCTGTTTAGTTTTTTGTGGAGCAGCCCTGCGGCAGGCAGCAGCAGAACTACGGATGGGGGACATGTGAGGGGATAATGAAGCCCTTGATTTTTTTCTCCCTTTTTTTGGGGGGGGGGGAGTGAGTGGGAAAGCCAAGGGATATGACTGCCACCAATTGGAGTATCGTTAATGCCCACCACTCCTGGCGATGATTTCCTGACAAACAACGGGACAGATCAAGATGTTGCACTGTCACCGGCTCCGCTTTCTGTGTCAACAAGTCTGTCAGTTTAAAGGAAAAGTCTCTAAAGAAGAAAAAAACACTGCAGAACAGACGCTCTGTAACCACAATCTCTTCTTTGGGGAAGTGACGTTCCTACCAGTATATTATGAACTAAAGGTTCCAGCCACTGAAAATTGGATCCCCAAAAGTTGTCTGAGACAATTTTTAAAAGACAGACTGGGCCTTGTTCAACAATACAGGGGTGTACGCAACAGCTATAGGATGTACACTACCACACCAGTACATGTCCTTCTCGCGTTTTTTTGAAAAAACGATCACTTTTCCTCTTTTAATGAACACATTCTGAGAGTGCTTAATAAAAAGGGCAAAGAATTGGTGGAAGTTCTGTTGAAGTTCTGGTTTTTAAAATTTAAAAAAAAAAAATGTTCCCAGGTGTCATCACCCACTGTCCAATGTACATGTAACTTCTGCGCATTCATCCATGTATAAACGTGTTTTGGGGGGCAATCGTGGACGTTCCTATTGTCCTCTTTTCTTCATACTTTTTTGGAAGGCCTCTAATATGTTTTGTACACGTTTGGCAATCGTGGACGTATCGGGAATCGTGGACGGTCATTAATTCTTTTGTGTAACATCCACGATTGTTTGGGGCCATCAGTGCATACATACATGTACAGTGTACCAGTGTGCACTGCGCTATTGGATGAGGTGGTGAAATATGGGAAAATGAGCATTGGCTGACCCGAGGAAATTGGTTCACACCTGTGCATACATGTACATGTATATTCCTTCCTATGCTGTTCTGTGATATTTCCTGGAAAGGCTGGCTGTCTGCAATTTATGTCGCACATGTGGTAAATGTATCAATAAGCACATGTGCACAAGTACAATTGTACATGTGCAGTGCACGTATCTGACAAGTTACACTATTCATGTGTACATGTGTAGCATGCATGTAAAGTACATGTACATGTTTGAAGAACTTCTTAAGTACACGGTACACTGTACAGGTAAGCAGATGTACATGTACATGTCCTAATGCCAATGACCATTCAAGTGTCTATCAAACACGAATAAGCACCTGAAGTGCCAATAAAGAGTGCCAGTGACAGGCAATCAATCTTTAGTAACAGGTCTGTCCACGTAACTACCGGGGTAAGAGGGACAAGCCCTAAGCGGATGCCCGTTTCCCCCCCCCCCCACACACACACACACCCATTTGAAATCTTTGAATAATCTCCACTGAAATGCAGCTGCAGCCTACATTCTTGTGGTGTCCCCTTGAAAAAATGTGTGGATCCCGGGAGCTCCCCCCCCCGGACATTTAGCCCTAGTTACACCACTGCTCCTGCCCCAAGAACTGTGGGATTTGTCGTCGTGCGGGTGATCAGTCCCACAGTTTTGGGGGTAACCGCCCTACTACTGCAATGCTATTCCTTTAAGGGACCTACAAACAAGCGCATCTCAAGTTGTGTTATTTCACCATTAGAGAAGGGACTCGGAGCCTGATACCTGGTATCAGTGGAGATCCGTATTGTTGGGGACTTTCCTGGGCGAGGCACTGAACACAGCTCAAGGGGGATGAAATTCGGGAATCTGGAAGAGGATGACAACTGCTTTGGCTTAGCTGAGTCCGTGTCCAAAACGGGTTTCCAGAGCTACGGCTAGGTCTATTGTCTATGTGTCTCCATACATTTCAAATGGAGCGAAGACCTAGACCTGGCTCTAGACACGAGATTCGGATGCAGCCTGAGGGAAGTCGGTAACCACAATCTACAATGTACACCTACTGCGGTCAAACCCTAATCTGTTCTTTAATTGACGGAGATCAATGCTGTCCATCATTTTATTTTTAGCAGTGGGGGGCCTTTGTCAATGCAGGGACTGTAAAGACGTTTCTCCATAAATGCATCCGTGGCCAAGTAGAGGCAAATCTATATACACATTTATTAAACAATGTCTGTATCATTGAGTACATGGGTACACTCATGTACATGGCAGGGCATTGACACAGTAGAAATTATTTTCTGAATGGGTAAGCTGTGACATTTCGGAGATGAACCCTGACAGTGCTTTCTATTTAGAGTGGGAATGACATCTGTGTGAAAGGTGAAAATTGGACTGACAAATGACCCACTGTTTCATTCTCCAGAGAGAAGTCAAAACTAGAAGCAATGCAAGTTTTCATCCTTTATACTGTATATTATGTACTTAGTACAAGACCCACATTTTAGATCCCTCAAATAACTCTTTTGTGCAGCAAGGGAAACGGTTGAAAAATTTCGCATTCTAGATATACCGGTCCCGGAACATCCCGGTAACTAAAACAAAATTCCCAAGAGAATGACTGCTCTTAAAAGGACTGGCTAGGAGGAAAGGGAAAAATTCTGTACAGCATCGTTTCCTTTGATACAACGTACATGTACATTTGCACTAAACATAATTGACTTTGTAATACCGTATGCCTACGAGCACAGTTGTGTGATCACTTTAAATTACATGTACATGCAAATGGCTACCTAATGGGGTGCGTCAATACACTTTCATGTGTCTTGACGAGAAACAGCACATTTGACAACTACTCCTACGGTCACAGGAAATTGCCGAACCGAAAATATCCCGTTACAAAACATCATGATGCAACCATATGCATCTTTAGTCCCTGGAAAAATGAGATTCAAGGGGAAAAAAAAGAAATCGTCAAGCTATCTTACTGATTTGAGGTGACTCAAACACGTGCCTGCCAAAACTTGCTTCACGCAGCAGGCTTGCCGATAATCTGACAAGATCACCAGCAATGAGGAAAAGAGAGTGTGTGGAATGAGTCACCAATCGTTCAAGTTTACGCCACGGCAGCTGTCAGGGACAGAAATTTGTTTTTTCATCCCTTGGCCAGGTTTTCAGGACAGTGGGAAATGAAAATAAACTCCTGCTGTCTCTAGATGTGACCACAGAACAGAAGATACTCTGAGAGGCCACGCGCGTGGCATCTGTGCGCAAGTCTTGCGTGACTCCACACACAGCTGGCGTGAATTGTAATGACGGAATTTACAAGCTGGCCTCTTTGTATGAATAAGTAGTGTACTCCCCCCAAAATTATGTCTAGTTCCGATTCATGAGAAATGAGCGGGGTTTCCAAATCAGCCAGAAACAGGAATTTTACTTGTCATTTGAACTTTTTTTCCCCCAGCAACTTTTTCAAATATCAAGAATCAGAAGAAATGTCTTCAGTCAAAGGTACCAGCGTTAGATTATCAGAGTGAAATTGGGAAAAGAAGTCAGCAAAGCATCCAACAGTGGGGTTAACAGTACCAACAATGTCACTCCGATTTTTCTTTTTGCTAGGCTACCAACGCAAAACTACGGCTGTGCCGAATATCCAAATAACCGACTATTCAATCGATTCTCGAACATATCATTTTTTTAATTTGAATATTTGAATGCAAAATTCATGAAAAGGATGGGGAAATTTTCTTTTGTTTTAAATCAGAAAAGTTACTCTACGGAGGCTTGTTTCTAGCAGATTCAAATGAAAAGTGTCAGAAATCTTATGATGTAAAAAGTCAACTATTCATTAAATAATTTAAAAGGAATAGAAATTTTTAACAGGGCAAGAAGTCTTGTTCATCTCTTAAATCTTGCTAAATCGTGGCTGGAGATACTCCTAGATGTGGAAAGCTATTATATTGATCATAACGTACAATTGTGTGTGTTTCTACAAGTGATTTTGTATATTATTCATCAGCAATCTGCCGGTTGGTGCACCCAAATAATCGGATATTTGATCAAATTGAAGGTCGAATATTCAAATGGTAAATTATTTAAATTGACTCAGCCTTAGGCAAAATCTAGAAGACTAAACCTCTAAAAAAAAAATCCCAAAAGTTGGATAAAAAATCCTGAAATCCATTATTTTGAAAAGTCACGCCAGTGCACCACAGCTGGGACTTGAGTTAAACCCCATGCTACCATATTTAACCATTTTTCTAAAAAAATCCCTGATAACGTCAAAACAAGCTTCAGCATCGGTTACGTCAACTCCAAAATATGCACAAGTTAACTGACACGTCCACACTGCTTAACTTTGCATACAATGTCATCCTTCACCAACTCACACACGACACAAGAAAACAGTTTCCACGGACAGTTCCGGGTGCCTCTTTAAAGTATGCACACAGGCTGTTCAACCTTAAATAAGCACTTTAAATTCCATCTCGTAAATGGATGTCAATGTTTACCATTTGCCTTTCTCCCTCTTTCTGGCAGTAGCCTGACCGAATACCATGAATAAATATCCCCCCCCGCCCCCATCATGCTATTAACAGTCTCCCTCCCCCCCCTCCTCGGCGCAATGGTTGCGACTTGGCCTACCTGGCAGGAACGGTCATTGACCAGCTCAATGGACCAGCGGCCCTCGTACTTGATCCACACAAAGATCACACCCTGGGCGTCGCATGTTGCCATTTTCTGGAAGGGCTCATTCCAGCGGACGAGGACCACCTGCAAATCAACAACCAAGAGAGACGAAAAAAAAAAGAAAGAATCATTTCTATTTCTCCCTTCTGAGAATTTCTCCAGTTGTCTCACATCAATCTAAACCTGATCAAGGCAAAGTACTAACTACCACAAGTGAACTATTAGGAATTAATGTCAATGCCTTGTAACACCAACGATTAACATACATCTGTTCATATCTGATCTACAGTTAGACAAGGAGAAAAGCTCACTCGATTTTGCATACACACACCTGAATTTGAAGTTTAAAATTGTTGAGTTTTAAATCTTTTCCAGAAGGATTTGCTGCGTTATGCACCTTGATAACTTAAGCCACTCCATGAATTTGGGAAGTAAATGATGTAAATATCTCCTATCAACCCCAACCCCACGGATTGGAGAAGAAATAGGAGGATTTGGGCCTGAAACTAAATTGATGAAAACTGTGAAAGCTGAAGGGTAGAACTGTACTGGAAGATTTCCTGGATCAGGTGCCCCAGAAATGATTGAAGGAATGAGCCTTTCCTGACAAAGACTCAAAGTCTCCATTTATCATTCTCACAGACAATCCTGATCATGATAATGCCAGGCGGCTTAAGGGGAGAAGCTATAATTTTCAAACAAACAAAAAAATTTGGAGCAACTGACTCTCATCTCAGGATCGGCATGGTTCAGAAGCCAACACAAATCCCGCTGACAATATCCCAGCATCAATACTTGATGGCAACTGAGGGTTTTCGAACCTGTTGTGTTTGGCAAAAGGGTTAAAGTACATCTATCGAGATTAACGTACTTCAAATTCAGTATGGCCATAAATCCCTTGGGTTTACCTTGGGTATGGCACTAATGTGGCTTCACTCCCTACAGAACTTTTGGTTGCCATGGAAAAGAATTAGTAATTATCCCCCCTCCCGGTACTTGGATGGTTTCTGTGTGGGAGGGTCATGTGATTTTTCCAACTAAATACGAGTTCCTGCACATGTCAATCACAATGTAATTCTACGGACACATTAAATATTCAAGCGACTTCATATTAAGGGCAAGCTCCGTGAGGACAGGTATGTAATGATGCTTGTATATTGGCCTCCAAAATCTGCATTTGGAAGACAGAATTTTCTCTTCTGCCCTTGAGTGAAGGAAACCGAGCTCAGAAAAAAAAATACATGGTTAGTATTCTCTTTCTCCTGATGAATCACATATTATCAATGAGACTTTTTTGACTGCCGACTCCTGAAATAACATGACGGCAGTGAAAAAAAAATTGAGTGTCCTAATGTCAGTGTGTTTCTGTTTACTTGCCCTCGGCCGGCGAGAGCAAAATTAAATGAAGAACGCATGGTCTGGAAACCGAACATCATGGGAATATTAGATTCTATGGCCAATTCAGCGACGACACTGCAATGCTCCGCAATTCGAGAGTCATGGGCCTGTCCTAAAGAGATAGAGATTGCTGGACGAGTGTTGCAGGAGAGGGCCGACTGGCCCCAGGACAAAGACGAAGGGAGATTCTTTTCGGGTTTTTTCCCTCTCCGTCTTCTCCATCTTAATTTTTTTCTCCGGCAGATTTCTAAACTGGCACTGAATTATTGCAGTAGATCTAATAAGTGTCGAATTATACGCTGTTTGATTAGGTTAGGAATTGGTAGGGGATATAGATATACCGCTGGATGGCTGCAGATGCCTACTGCATACAGGGTTAGAATTACATGGCTGGGGGGTAACAAACCGGGCAAGGGAAAGGTTAGATTGGACATGTTGGAGAGGATGAATATCCTATACATGAACAATCCATACGCAACATACTGTACAATGTATGTACATAAATGATACACTCATACGCTGCAGCCGATGTTGTGTAGGCTAGTACATGTACAAGTATGTGCATACACAGGCCTGGATGGTACAGTATACATGTAAGTAGGCTTAGTGGGTAATTTCAAAAGACACATGTAAAATTGTTGCGCAGTCCACTTTTAACATGTGTGTCTATGTGCACTGCGCCAGCAAATCTTCGCATGCTGCATATTTTGCTGCTACAAGTGGGGAAAAAAGTCATACTGTAATTTGTACCGGGTAACTCTTGTTTCTTCAAAGTTTTTGCAGAGGGAAAGCTCTGTAAACCCCCCCCACACTATGTTTGTTGTTTCATGAAAACGCGACATGGATGTGTATTTACTCCTAAAGTGCTGCAGACTGTCACCAATATACACGTATGTCCTTTCAACATCTTTGTTTGTGTGTAAATACTGTGCGTGCTTTAAACGTACATGCACCTAGATACATATGGTGTCAATTACACACATTTCCATAAACGCCCAAAGGATGCATCCCAAACACATTAAAACTGAGTACATGTACCGGCTGCAGGTATAATGGACATAGGCCTACGTGTACAGTTGACTCTTGTTCTAAAGAACACTGTTACAACAGAACATTGTTTACAAAGAGCAAAATTTTGAGAATTCCAATTTCTTGAGCTCTTGTGTTTTCTTTTGTTTTCCCACTCCTTTCATGACAAAATCCAAAGAAATTTGTCTGATCCTGTTAACTTTATGACAAAAGAGGACTGAATGCGTTTGCATGCACTCGAACATCACATTGACTTGCAAGGTCCAGGTTTGTGTCTGTGATGCATTTTTCAATTACCCGCAGATTAGCACCACGCAGAGAGCAAGAGGACTACCTCTGGAGTGGGCCCTTGCCAACTGTCTCTCTCAGTTTGCCTGGCTAAAAGCGACCTTTGCCATTTTCACTGAAATTTCTGCCGCAGTCAGCTGGAATTCTGAAGCCTTATAAATACCAGGAGAGTTAATTGACTGTACGCTTCCAATTTACCAAATTTACCAAATTCACCCTGCACCATCGTTCTCTGGAAAGATACGTTACACATTGACAAAAGAAATTACGAAGTCATTTAATATACTTTAAACACTTTAGTAGCTTTACAAGTTCACCCAATTCTTTTTCACAATTTTTAATGAACCTACATCTGTAGATGACCAAAGCGCACATACAGCGTTACAAATTTAGGTACAACCTTTGTTATAATGTTCTAATAAACTTGCATGTATGAGTACGGTAAGCATACAACCAGTACATACATGAAGAAGCTTGCTGTTAAATTCAGTATTTTAGACTGAGTTTGGGGGTTACATAGGCCTACACCATAATTTATTGTTTGTGTACAACAATACCACCCGTCATTGGACTTTGACTTTAGCGGGCATTTCAAGCTGATGGGCATGTATACTGAAAAGTGCATGTAATGGTACAGTGAACATACGTGAATGTATGTACAACATTACATGTGTACTGTGTGTACTTATGCACATTCCAAAGCATAGATCTGCAAAATCCCGCAGTAAGATCGGGCTTGCTGATTTTTAGACCCGTGAAAAACACTGAGCCGATTTTTTCACGAGACAGTTTACGGTCCATAAATTCCACCGTATTGCTGCACTTGACCCTCCCGTGGTTTACCTACGTGTGCACATGTACGGAACTTTGCCTTCACAAAGTCCTCTAGCAGTACCCGTCAGTATAAGTTGAGGCTGAGAAAATGATATCTTGGAGCAAAGCAGAGGATTTCAAGTGTGGTATCACACAAGGTACGGTACGGTCTGGCCCAAGACCTTGACACAAGGCGTCCTTCCAAATCTGCCACAAGTTTTTGCCGGATACATACAGCCTCAATTCTCCAAAACCACTGCACTCGGAGGATATTGGAGGATTGAGGACAGTTAGGGTTAACGCGCAAACGTGTACATCCGGCGTGGGCCTTGGTTCAATATTTACAGGAGGCCGGCAATAGTGCATACATGTATGTACGGCATACAGATGCTGTCTGCCCGCTATCATGTACGCGAACAACACAAGAGCTCACTCAGCCAAGGCACTCAGGGACACACAGCAAATTGCGGAGATGTTTATTCGCTCCGGTTAGCCGAAACCCATCAATACCGTATCATGCAGCATCTTATGGAAGTCCAAAGGTACGGATTTGTGTCACTGGTTCAAGTTTCCGCAGCACCGGCAAGCACATACATGTAAACTGCGAGCTTTGCATGAAACTATCTTCTTTCAGGAGTATGAGTACTATTACCACCTGTCATGACCTGTAGAGTATTTCATTTACTCTGTAAAAATAACACACACCTCTGTATTCAGCCTTGCAAGTTGTATAACAATGTCAATTTGGAATCCACATGCAGGGAAAATAACTTTTCATTTTTACGGAACCCACATAACAATGGACACAGTCACAAATTGTGCCCCAACCTCATGGAATGATGAATGTACATGTATGGCACACATTGTGTGATCTTTTAGTCATATCCAGTCCAGTGATAGCAATGTATACACGTACATGTACTTGCATTGCCCAACACAGGAGCGACAGATGGTGTGGGCTTTACTTGGAAATGGCATGGGAATGGTTTCCCTTTGATGGGCAAAATAACACATGCAGGAACAGGTTCGGGTGTGCAAAGTCTTACACAAATGTACGTGTAGCTAATGTGGACCCGTGAACAGAATACATGTAGGTCCTACATGCAGGCTGCGCAAACCTTGCACGGACTGAGCTGGGTCCACACTAGCCCAGGTGGACTCCCTGACCGTACTACATTAATGAAATGAAGACAACGTCCAACCTGGGCTAGGTCCACACAGGGGTTAGAGGCCCCCTTTTTCTGGAAGAAGTTTGCCAGGCATGAGGGTTATCAATTGCAATAGGAAGTGGAACTGTGTAGGAAACCATTAATAGAAATCCAGTGTAGAGGCCGGCTCACAGTGTAAGAAAAATGAGTACTTTCACTGACCTTTCCCAACGACAGAAAAATAAAGGATGTCCAAACTCGGTAAATGTTTGTGGGTTTGGACAAACTGAGCACAAGTTATATAGTATGTGTTCTGTTGACATGTGGATGCTTGTGTGCAAAGTTGAAATTTTGCCCACAAGGCTGTCTCGTCTTTGCCGATGAGGGTCTCGCTTTTTGTCAGAGAGTGGATACTCACACAAATATGATCTCAGTGCCAAACTGCTACAGTCAATCCTGTCGCCTGTCGTTCTCAACATTTTCAACCGTACATAAAACATGCCACACTTCTGATCCATAATTACTCTCCCCTGCAGGCTTGTATCGACTAAATGACAAAAACTATTTCACTTTTGTAAAAAAATTGCCACCTGCTTGATCGACCTGTGAACAAAGACTCACGGGTGAGGCACGCACATATGTACATGTACATGTACCAGCAGTATTCAAGCACTTTCAGAACTGCAGGTGTGTGTTAGGCCAGTAACAGGAGCCCTTCAGCTCCTAGAGTCGTTATGGCGGGTAGATTAACTACCCGCCATAATCTCTCAATCTGTGCTGCCAGACAGACCCATAAAAGAGAAGGGCCAGGTGGAGCTGGTTTCAAGGCCAGGGGAAAAATATGGTAAAATTTAGATGGAAATAATTGCGTACTGCAGCACGGAGCCAGCCCACAAGTGCAGTACCTATTACCAAATTGTGCCGATAAAAAAAAGAATGGATGACTTAGGGGAAATTAAAGCCAACAGAGGCCTTGTTTTAAAAGAGAAGAACAGAAAACAGTGTGTATGTTCGATCATGCTCAGGGGATATTTGAATTATTGTGTTTTTAACAAGTTAGAAACCATGTTGGCGTAGGGGTGCTTCCTTTCGAAAAAAGGGACTATCACGGCAATCGTCACTTCCTCCAATTTTGTTTAGACAAGTTGTCAACATATTTTCCCCCAGAGAATTTCCCCTCCAGCGACACAATGTGATCCTTTTTTTTTTGCAATTTTTTTCTCCTACACGTCAATTTGTTTGTCTCCATCCACGTGCGGCAGTTACAACAAAGGCGTGCAGTGCCACACTGGATTGAAACGGACGTCACAAAAGAAACACCGGAATTGGATCGCAATCGCTGATGTCTCTCCTTGGCAGTTTCTTTTATGCACAAGCTGAGAGCTGTTTTCCTTTAATTTGGCGCCAACTTGAATGAAAATCGCTGTTTGCCTGCAAATAAACGTCCTCACAATTTCTTGGCCCCTGTGGCTTCCCCCGCAGCTTCCCCCGCAGCATTTGTGAGACTACATGCACCGGCAGGAACCTGTACTGTCTTTCCATGGCAAAGCAGGTACACAAACTCTTGTGCTATGGGTTTGAACGTGAACGGACGTCTTTAAGAATCATGGATTACGGGCACAAGACTTGCGAGTACACGTACCAATAGCATGAGTACCTTTTGTTACGTTTGTGCTGTACACCACACAAGACATTTTCATGACTACTACAGTATGACGGTATGACGGGTACACTGGCCAACCAACAGAGGCCACATCCTCCGACCCCCTCCCCCGACCAACAAAACGTTTGAAGAAAAGTAAAGAAAGTAATGAGAGAAAGAAGCTTTTTCCATTTCATGTCCGTTCCTTGAAGTGTAAAAAAAGTACGAGAAAGGGCAATAAAAGCTACCATCGAAAATGTCATATATTTTTTTTATACCAACACGTGTTCATGTACAGATCAGAATTGTGCACATTTTCAAAAGAAAGCAAAACATTTCGTTTTCAAAGTCGTTCACTGTGAACGCTTACCTCAATACGTATTCAACCGCTAAAAAATGACAGATGAGGCCCTTAATTTTTCTGAATGGAGGAAATTTCACGCCGGCAATTTTGTTCACGCCCGACTGCTGATACATCTCTCTTTGCACTGCATGAGAGCTACACGTACAGTCTACATGGATGTCATTCGTCCCATGCCTGTGTGGGTCATGGGCGAGAAGTGAATCATCACGACACATGCATAATGGACTGCCTCAGAATCGGGTTAACTTCAGGCTGTGGCTTATTAATATTCTATTAGCATGCGAGTGAACATGGCCACAGCCAGAGACAAGAAAGTCCATTTCAGATAAAGCCATTTCTTGAATTAGTGCATATACATGTCCCTGTACATCACTTATTAAACTTTTGGAGTGCATGTACTTCTGCTTGGAACAGCATTCGTTATCTTTCTCCTTTTTTTTATTTCTCTTTTTCCACCCCTGCCCTGGCACTCAGCACTGGACATGACAAAAAGCCAACATGCAGCCTGTAGATCCAAAATGGATCAGTGAAATGAGCTCTTAAATCGAGGGAAACTAACTTTTTCCCCCCCCCAACATTTCATGCGTGCTTCGTTAATTTTTTCTGAATGTGAAATTTCTATGTGTTTATGTTAATGGTAAGCATCTGCATATATGCAGATTCATAGAAGTAGGGATTTGGATGTCCAGGGGCCAATTTCACGGAGCTGTTTAAGCACAGAATTTGCTTACATGTAAACATGGAAAAGCTTGCTTAATAAACAAGGGTTACCAGCTCAATATCCATGTGATTGTCATGCTAACCAAAAGACAGGTAAATACCATTCCAAAACAATATACATCACAAGAAGTTTTGGATGGTAACCTGATTTATCAAACAAGGTTTTTTCACGCTTAAACAAATGTTTTGCTTAAGCAGTGCTATGAAATTGGCCCAGGAGATGAAAAAAACAATTTGTTTAAACTAAAACTAAACTAAAACAGGTTTAGACAAGGTGCCTATGTTCGCAACAGCATGACAGAATTCAGAACAGGATAAGCCCAACAGTCGAGACAGGATGCACAAACAAATGACATAATAGCCCAATTCAATACAGGAAAGTCCGAAAGATCCTTGAAAAACCGCTCCGGTTGAAATTATTTGTAGACATCTTACCAACCCTAAGCTGTGCAGTTCCTGAGATAATTAATGGCCAAACAGTGCTCGGATGATAGAGCAAACAAAGATAATTTGCCCACTAACAACGCGAGCGTTCCAAGTCTAGAATCTGCATCGCGGAGACAAATGTTGCCTGGGGTTTTCAGGGCAAGGTACGCCTGATTGATGCTACAACAAATGTCACTGGACTCACAAATGTAGTTGAAGCCTGAACACCACGCCATACTCTTCAGGGGAAGGTTATAAATTTTTATGGTCATCGGGGTTATTCCAGAGAGGATCGGAGTGTACGAGTATATCAAGACCCAATCAGAGACTGGTCACAGAACCAGTTACAAGACCAGGACAAACGAGTTTTTCCAGAACTTCTTGCAGAGAAGTTCAGACTGGAGGTCATGTGATGGTCTTAAATGGTCCACGACAACATTGGGTCATAGTTCACTGACAATGTGGATTCAGGCCAGTTCATTCTTCAGGCCAAAGTGGCAGCAAGGCAAATTTAGCCTGATGACACATTTGTAATGAGACCGATTTCAGCTGAAATGCATTCAACTTTTGCAAATTCTTGATACAGATTTTTGGTGAGACGCAATAATTTTTCACCCGTGTTTGCTTTTGCCGTCAAGTACAAACTGGCCTGTTTTTAGGTGTAGAAGAGCCATCCTCACCTCACTGTTGTGGCCTCGCAGGTTGAAGTTGGTCCGGGAGGGCGTGGCGGCATTCTTGCGGGCATGGCTGCAGGTGTAGGTGACCCCCACGATCCCCTTGACATTCCCAGTGGCCAGCCAGCCCTCCGTGTAGCACCGTTTGCGGGTGTAGCTCTTGTCCTTCTCGCTGTCCGGCACCGTGCCCTTCCAGGACAGGGACAGGATGGTGCAGTCGCTGCGGGCCGCCGGGTTGTTTTCCAGCACGGCGTACATGGCAGTCGTGGCTGCTGCGTGGTGGGACAACGGAAAAGAAACAAAACAGTTCAGTGCTTGGGTCCAATGCATGCCTACGGTAATCTACAGCAAACCAGATGAGAGGTTGTTACTGGGGTGGCACCACGTTCGTAGACAGGTAGCATGCGAGCATTCCGTGCCTCTCAACCAACAGCGTACGGTGACTTGCAAATGCACACTCATTTAAGAATACATGTGCATGCAGCACCACCACCACAGTAACATCATCTCATAATAAATCTATCCCTAACCACGTGTACCTACAAGTGTAATTCCAGATATTAGGGGTCCACAAGTGTGACCTATTTGTGTCCCTGTTACGTCTGACCTTTATTATTTGACATGGAATTATCACCGGAATTGATTTCAAACTATTCCTATTTGTTTGGCAGGTAATTTGCATTAATTCATCACTCTTGGAAAATGGAAATTGTGTTCTGAACTTACAAAATCATATGTCAGATGTGACAGGGACCAAAAAACAAATGGACCCCTAATTTCTGGAATTACCCACCTGTAAATGGATGGAGTTTCCAAAACTGACAAGATCTGACTGTGTGATTTACAGGTACAGGTAAATGACACCTTGATGGCTAGGGATAGATTACAGCAAAAGACCAGGCGCTTTGAAAAACTTTGAAACATGTACATGTCACATACCCGCGCATTTGTCAGAATTTTCAGGGAATTTAGCTGCAGTAATTAGTTGCCGTATAATGCATCTCTTTCAAATTAATTCCCTTTGATCTTTTGGCAAAGCCTCTTGGATTTGTGCAAACATCCTGCGCTAAGCATTAACTCTATTTTTTGTATTAATTAAAAGTCCCAACATGTACACTGCCCGGGCTTGAACTGTCCAGAACGCATCAGAGTATACATGTATGTACATATGCCATTTCTTTGCATGTAGATCGGCGACGGCCCCAGTTAAGAAATACAGATTTGACAAGTCAGGGTACTACAATGCTACATGTATGTGTACACAGAGCTCACATTTGGAAGCATGTTGATATATGTTCGGTATATGTACGTACATGTACATATATATGCATGCTCGTGAACACAAAGCCCTGCCCAGTACATGCATACAATCCAGCATGTACAGTACATATCAAGAACCGATCAGTGGCTAAATTACTGTTTACCAACAAATGAAAAGATACACTTTCTAGCATCTCACCTGGCTTTTTTCACTCACATTGTACACAACTTCGTTAACATACCAGTGCATGTAGTTGATTTTAACAATGCTTCTCAACCAGCCAAAGCCATGGTTGACTTTTGAGGAGAAGGGAATAAAAAGACCATGCCCAATTCTACGCACGTCAAAGAAGCCATTAGGTATCCAGGAAACCCGCTTGTCTGCAGTCTCTCCGGCCTGCACTCATCAGTGTTTGCCCGACGCGCAATGCGACAGAAATCAGACTACATGCTGCAAAGCGCTGGGCTGCCTGTCATCTCATCCTCCTGTGACTAACCCTGGTGTCATCAAACGCTGCCAACGATGGGTGCACACGCCGTGTGTGTGTGTATACACACAGACACACATTCCTCGGGTGTGTGGATTAGCCTCTGCCGCGACTACGCCTGACTCACTTTCTAGGGCCGATTATGCGCACTGGCAGCCCACAGAGAACCTTCTCATTGGGATGCATATTGGGCAGTAAATACATTAACTTCACCTTGATCTTTACGAGGTCATCTTATGTGCAAATTACTTGTACCTGGTAAAATGTAATACACCTGAGTCAAGAATGTGAATGGCAAAGAGATAAACATTCAACAAAAGTCATTCTCTCAATACAAGGGTACATGTATTTTTCTCACCACAAAATGTCAATCCCGATACATGTATGAATGAGGACACTATTTCTGTACTGAGCTTACAACTTTTGGCAAAATAAAACATTACTTGATTACTTTTGTAGGAGGGGATCGAATGATTTTAAATAGTTCCAGGCTATCATTAAAACAACTTACGTCAAAACAACTATCGTCAAAAAAATTTAAAATGATTTTAAATACATGTAGTTCCGGGCTATCCTTAAAACAACTAACGTCAAAAAATACTGTTCTTGCGTGAAATAGGCAATAACCACGTACACGTACCCATCATATTCGAAAGTACATGTACATGGACCGGTACATCGACTCTACACAACAACTGGGCAACTACAACATTATGGAGTAGCTGTGTTGCATGGTAACGAGAACTGCTCAGAATTCCAAGGCGTCAATATCATTCTTAGAGCAAGGCTTAGTTTCTTGACGATGAACAAGCTGTGAAGAGAATTTTTCTTGAGGGCACTACCAAGGATTCCTATGGCTGCTTATTGAGCAAATGTCATGGCCGAGACCAAGGCCATCCACAGGGGCCTGCCCTTCACACAAGTCAGCCTGGAAATTGACTTAACATCGCCCCTATTTCATTCAACCCCTTCAAAAATAGAAGGTGTATAAAACAGCAAGTTTCACTTCCTCAAAATGCATTGCTACGCATACATGTACATGATCCGCCAATCCCTGAATATACCAAATCCTAGAAAATGAATCCTAAGGCCACTTTTTTTCAGTAATTTTGTTTCAATTTGCGGGGCTCTTTGTTCCGAAGAATCATGACTCATTTTGGCACCCTGAGAATAATGGTCATCACATGTATGAGGGTGTAGAATATTGAAGATACACGTAAATACAGTCCGGTTTCTTTGATTTACATGTAACATCATAAATAGTGCAAGATTTCTTTAAAAAGTGTGGTTTGTTTGTTAGTTTTATTTTACTAATGGCATTGGAGGCCTTCGGGGCACAGTTTTTAAGTAAACATTTCTTCATTCCCGACATGTGTCCCTTGCTTGTCCTACCGTACTGTTGTTTATATTTTGCATTGTTTTGATTGTGATATAATATTCATAATGATGATAATAACATTTTGGGACGGGTCACACTAGATAAATTTCCTGTTTTGTCAAGAAGTAATGGCACTTTCAAGAAAAAGTTCCTAGTGTGTGTGAGGGTTATTTCTTGGGGGGGGTTGATACTTGGCAAGATGACAAACTACGACCATGAGTAATCAATATAAGCAAGATCAGAGTAACGCCTGACTGGCTTACCACAGTAGTGATGTCAGACCCGCGGATGACGTGAGGGGGCGTCAGGTAGGAAGAAGAACGTCAGAAGCCACTAGCCTCCTCGGCTACCCCTTCAGAGGGAGGAGGAAGGGGGGGCACTCGCAGGGTCTGCTCAGAGGGAGGAGAGAGGAACGCTCGCTTGCCATGAGTCACATCCTGGTGATTGGCCTGGGGAGGAACAGAAACCAGAAATGAGACTCAGGAGGGAGGCAAGAATTGATGGGAGAAGTTCTGCAGTCGGCGACCCCTCACTAATCACTGCGACTCCCAAACGCTGCGGCCAATTTTACGGCTGCAGCTGGAAATAAAAACACAAGTCTATGGTAGCCGCTGGCTAGCGGCCACAGTCACTTCCCATAGACATGTGTTATTCTTAGCCTCAGCCAGTTGATTTGGCTGCAGCTGCATGTACTTTCCCTTCACTGCAAATGAAAATGCCTCAAGTTAAGAAATTCAAATGGCTTCCAAAATTGTTACAAATACATGTACACAATAGACTCAAACAAAAAAGGTCAAGGATTCTGATACAGGGTCAAAAGGGTCATGACCCTACTTTGCCTGTATGATTAATTAATGAATGAGATGTCGATATGAAGCCACTAATAATTGATTATAAGCCAAAACTACAGATTCTTTGAATCAGCCTGATGAGCTTTTTTAATTCAACAATACCACTAACAGTGTTGCTCTGATGTGGCATTTCTACCGATATGTACATGTACATGTATGTACATTGTACATACACTATGCAAACATGTAAATTATAACATAAAACTCTCTCCTGTTATTTTGCTGTGAAAGCGACCACCGCACTGGGAACATGTTGGAAATTACCAATTATATATGAAACAGGTTCTGGACTTGACACACGATGAAAATGACCAAGATTACTTCAAATACCTGGTACATGTGCTCATGGCCGAGTTAGACATTTTGATCAGCAGGACTTTCGACAATGCAGAAGAAAGCTACATGTATGACATGACTCACTTTCCTTCTCTGTTGTTAAAGCTTTAATTTTGCATACAATATAGGGCATTCCTCTCCCAACAAACAGCATTGTTCACTCACTGACTCAACTATTCACAAACAAGGCCGGATTGTAAAGGACTCATAGAATGGTTTGACCCTGAAGAGGCTGCTCGCACCCCAATGCTCATCTGTGGTGAGCCCTGATGACCTCGGAGTGACCCAGACAAGGGAAACAAACCTAAATGGACAAATTTGGATGAACACCTGTAGCTTTCTAATAACAGCCTTTAACATGACACATTACTCGTGGAAACAGATTGAAGTAACTTGAGTTATGGGTACGCCAGTGTATTTGTCAAAAAGGTTATCAAAAAATTGTGGCCCCTGTAATGTAGATCCTATGGGACATTTGGATTTTACCATCACAAATCAATCACTTTGACACTTTGATGACCAAAAAAAATGATGATATCAAATATTCTAAAATAACTTGACCCAATTCAGAGAATCTGGACACTCCTTAATAACATCATTATGGATCAAATTCATCTCTCTAACTTGGTTTCAAAACTTAAAATGCTGCATGTGCAACATTCTCTACACAAATGGATGGGAAGAGTTCCATGTACATGCATATATATACGTAAGCCAGTAATTATTCCCTACAGTGACCTATTAAGCATCAGATAGCAAAAACATGTCCAGAAAAGTTCTCTTTAGGAGGGAAAAACCCATGTCGTTTACTGAGAAAACACTTAGAAATGTTAAGACCAGTCTCACAGGGTTTATGCACAGGGTGTCAAGTGACATCCGTATATGGAACTCCTTCCAAATGGCCTTTTCATGTTCACATGTTAAAGATACTCGTTGGCACGCACAGTACACTCTGAAAAATATTGCAGTGCTATGACCATGACAATCTTAAAGGAATTGGGCTAGACATCTTGACCTTTTCAAAACCCTACTTTGGTTTTACAGCACAAATGTGCACAAATGCCCACAGTCACTGGTGAGCATGTATTTTCTACATGGACCACAAACATGCACAGGTTCAGTGTGTACACAGTAGGTTGCCAGCACAAAATGACCCAGGGTCTTTTGTGCAGTCCTCTTCACTGCATTTGGTTTACTGCACAATTATGCACATGAAACAGTGAAGCACAGTTGTTGGGCAGCACAAAAGTGCAATCTGATATTTCTGTGAGGGACTGTTGGTGCAGTGCACAACACAACACAGCTGTGCTTCATTGAGGTGTTCACCAAATGACCCAAAGAGTGACTTCAGCATAGACTGATTACAGTCATTATACGGGTAGCTTGAGTAACTCGAGCCCTTCTGACATCCAGAAATTCACAAGCATGTTCACTGGAGTTACTCGAACTAGGATCATTTCAAAAACAATTTCTACAAATAGCCCTAACCTACAGAAAAGTAGCATGTCAAATTTAGACACAAGTAGGCCTATCCTTAAGCCTTTTCGCACATGCTGCATCCAGGTGATTTTGCACAATGGTAGAAAGGAATTGTGGGAAGGTAAAAGGAGTAAACATTGTCCCTTTTTCTTTCCCACAATGCCTATCTACCATTGTGTAAAATCATCCATGCAGTATTTGCAATAAGGCTTATTAGCCAAGCACATGAAATTACACTCCTCTTCTAACCTGCAGAGCGACTGATAAGGTCGTAACTGGCTTAATGCCGTCATTCATGCTCCTTAATGAGTAAATCGTGCCATGGACAGACAAAACGGGTTTCGTGCTTGAGCATGTTGAGTAATGGGCCTGTTTGTTTCACACAGATCTGGATCGCGATCAGTGATCTCTTCCTACCTCCACGGTGATCCAAAAGCTGGTTCGCACTATTCGATGGGTTCTGATGTCAGTGAATCATAGATCATGATCCGTGTGAAACAAACAGGCCCAATGTTACTGAGTATTCCTTCATCCTACCTCCATGATTCATGATGTCATTAAGGAATAAACCACATCATCATGATCATGATGACCTCCACGATTACAGACTAAAGCAGGCTAAGCATGTTAAGCCTTACGAAGAAATGCAATTTGCAAGAGAGCATCAACCCAGCAGAATAGCAGCAAAAAAAAGGATCTCGTTTTACTCTACAAATCTTTAAAGCTTACGTCTTTATTTTCCACGGATCTCGCAGTTTAAGGCCCCATATCCAGTTCCCGAACAAAGAATTCCCTCAGCAAATCGTCGTACACGTATTCACAAATGAATGTTGTCGTGTACTGTTTTTCTCCGGACAAAAGGGCCAACTACTGTGAATGAGCATGCGTAAATTGGTTCCACAATGTACGAGTACATGTACGGTGCATGGACAATCCACTGTACATGTACTTCCACACGTAAATGCACCTGTACGGTTTACATGTATATGTCTGGCGCCCTCATTTGTTTGCTCTTGGGCCATTGCGCGCCTTCATCACTTCTTCATTTTTACCACGTGCTTCATGTCATCCATTCAAGGTGTTGGTCAAATTCCTCCATTTTCTCGGTTTTTGAATAATAGACCGATTGCGCCCGCTTAGTCGCGTAACCTATAGTCAGTTTGATTTATCAAACATCGGCAAATATAGCGTCCTCCCATAGCAAATTGTGTGTAAATTGTTTGTAATTGTATTTTTATCTCGCCAAAACATCAATTTTCAAAGTCTGTGTATGAATTTGGCTAAGACTGGCCAACAAGTTGACCAAAACTAGACAGTTATGGTTAAGTTCATAACAAACAAAATGCGCTATTTTATCACAAGGAGTGATCATGAGATCTCATAAAATACCTTTTTGTACAAATGCCATAATAAAAATGATTCAAATGAGGCAAATTTGATTGGGCAAAATTTACACTTGTAATGATGCAATGCTGACAGTTGTCTTGGTCAAGAAATTGAGGGTGCACTTCAGGATAAATGCTGCTTGCCGTCGCAAAGCTGGTACGTACACAAACAACAAATAAAGACAAAGTGCAGCTCCGGACAAACTGCCAAGACTCTAGATCTGTGCGGGATTTCTTTGTGCAGGGAAGTGCGCCGGCTATAATTCAGTAACAACCTTTAACACGCAAAGATCTTGACCATGACAATACTGACAGTGGCATTACAGTTTACAAATTGGGGGGGCCCAGTTGTGAGGCCATCAGGCATAAGCCATTAACATGTCGATCCATTAAGCCCAACCCCATAATAGGTCTTGCAAAAAGTGAGGGGCCATGCCCCCCCCCACTTCTGCCGCACGTAATGCCAGTATTACATACCCAGCCCTGTGAGAAACAAACTTATTTTTGGTCGTGACGGTCAAAACACAGACTGGAGGAAACAAATAAAACACACAAAAGCTTCTTTAAAAATTATCTCCGATTTTTAATAAGATGACAAAAGAATATGATTGTAGTTTTACCAAGTTTTCGGTCATCATTGGGAATTACACAGCATGGCCTTTCCTGCTACGCAACGAGTCCGATTATATGGAGTGTATGAGTCCAATTTTTTGTTAAAAGCAGAAAATATCTGCCGAGTAAGAACAGGTTACCAGCCAAAATGCCACAAGGTAAATATTACTTACCACTGGTTCCCAGTTGAACTCTGCTAAGCGTGTAAAGTTGCTTGGCAATATTATTTTTGCTTACCGGCTCTTTGAAGTTGAAGGTACTTGTAAGTCTCAAATTCTAAGTAAACCTTCAAAATTCATTTATTACAAGCAAAACCATTCTGATACAAACTAAAACATCGGTACACCAGACAAACTTGACTAAACTTGGATGTCCTGGATTGTAACAGGCAGGGGATGGATTCAGTGACTGCCGGCTATTATGTGTCTGTAGTCCAAGCCAGGTAACCACGATCTGCCCATGCCCCCCCCCTCCATTCCTTCTCTCTGATCTCCTCTCTCCTATCTAGCAAACTGGCGTTTATCTTTGCTGTTGCTGATGTGCTTGTAGATCTTGGTCTTCTGGGCCATCTTTTGGCTCAGCTGAGCTGGAGTGAAACCAGTCCTCTTCTTCTGGGCTTTCTTGCTCGCGTGGATACCTACAAATATGGTGGTTAAGGAGAACACTTTTTTTCGGCTTCGTGGATGCCATTGTTATATCTGTGTTTTTACTTGAAGCAATATTTGCCAAAAGGTGGAATTTTTCTTAAAAAGATAGCAAAGTGGCTCATTGATTATAGCGTTATCCAAACATGTCTAGCACACACTGACGCTATCAAATGGGTAAACTGATTAAAAGCTGTTACGTACTGGCTGGAAAATTTGTGTGGACAGATGAAAAATACTGAATAGTTACTTCTCCAAACATAAGCAGTGTCACAGTATTGCCCAGAATGACAGTGAGGAAAGCAACTTCATGTGACTTTGAATGGCTGCGCAACTTTGTCGGTGTTGGAATACAACCTTCATCTGCTTGTCAAACTAACAGCATAAGTTTTTGAACAAAGTTTGATGGGAATTTTTTAACAGAAGAGAACTGCTCGGATCTATCTCAATAAAACTGCAATACAATCAAAGGATACTGAGGTCGACGCCCGGTGGAACCTTAAACCCAAAGGACCTAGCAACTTTCTTCAGATCCAAGGTGTTGATGTCGTAGATCTGCTTGAGGCTGTGCGAGTCATAGGCCCGTACGTAGCCCTTGTAGGCCTCCTGAGCCGATCGGTGGAGGTAGTAGTTCTTCTCAATCAACTTCTCGAGCTGCCCAGAGCAAACATGTTTCCGAAAATCACGATCAACGTAACTTTCAAGCATTCAAGAATTTGGTACAGGGTGTAATGCAAGACTATTTTCTGAAACGCTACTTCGAATGACCTAAAGAGTGTTGTGCATAGTCGAGACCCTCACAAGCTCTTGCAAGTCTATCACATGCCGTCCAGTCTTGTGCCAAGTCACAAGCTATTCAGATGAACAAAAGCATTCCTTTGTTGATGATCATCGTATGACTAGCGACTGGTCTTATGAAAGGACTTCTGACTAGACTTGTGGTGGTCTCAACTACAACAATGGACCCAAAACATTTTTTTTTGGTTTTCAAATGCCAACGACATAAATATTTCTCCCTCCATTTCCTGTTTCTCTTACGATTAACTTGAACATGCATACCTGCGACTGTATATCAGCGATCTTGGTCCAGGAAAACTCAAATTCACTAAGCGGCACTCGGGCCTGCTTCAGGTACCTCAGAAAACCCAGCTCCTGGGGTCGCAGGATCAGGAGGGCGTGACCTCTGCCTTCTAACCCCCTGGCTGTGCGGCCCACTCGATGGATGTATTCCTGGAGAGAAGACAAGGATTTAACTCCTTTCACTACGGGACTTGTAGTGTATGACAGACTGCCCCCTCCCCCAAAAAATGGGCTCGACATGACAAAAAGTATTTATAATCGCTAGAGACTTACCACTACACTCTCATGGGTTTACAGTGTACTGAAGAGAGCTGTCTGTGAAAGTTAAAGATCTATCATGAAGCAAGAATATATGCAATGCAAGTGCACACAGAGGGACTGCGACAACCAATGCAAGTCCAAGAATCAGTTCCTCTGTTCCACAATGTCTCAGATGTGTATGCTTTCCATGCTTTCCAACTGCACCTTATTAGTCACGGCAAAAACAGTTCGCAGGAAGCTTTTAGTTTCAAACTGTTTTCCAGTATCTTTGATTTATGGTTTCCATGACAACAGCATGGCAAACAACTGGTGTCTGTTTCACTCCTGGGGCACAGCATCCATATTTCCAGGTTCGGTAATCATTGTGTATTAAAAATAACGCTAAAATTAACTGTGATAAAAATTCCTTTCTTGATAGGTTGAACAGTCTGTTCCTTTTTTTTTCCACGAGCCTATTTCTGTGGTAGTGATTCTCCACAAATACGCCTGTGCCAATCTGACAATAAGATATGCAGTGCCTGCCGTAAGTCCCGATTGCGGAGATAGTAGATGACGACATTCAGCCAGCTGTTGTGTGCCATCAGAACATCCACCAGACTGATTCGCAGGAAGTCGTCAGAAGTTAAGACTCCCCCCTTTTCAACCACCTTTGCCAAGACAATTACCATGGGTATCCAAGTGATGGTCAGGGTACCAGTGATGATGGCGACAGTGGTGGTCGACCGGGTGTTCATACGTTGCAGGGCCCTGGGCATGCCTAGGCCATTGCCTGCTTGGTTTTCAGAGGCAATACGCCGGACTTGATGCTGGGCAATCAAAGAAACATGCAAATAGAGCACAAACACAACAGACAGTGCACAAACAATACAGAAAATCGAAAGGTGTATCCGCCAGTCATTTCTCCACATGCATAACATAAGGGGACCCTTCTCCATGATGTGTTTTGGTTTGTAGATTCCAAAGACAGAAATGCTGAATGCTGTCACCACCAACCACTTTATGCAGACAATGACCTTTGACCTGTACACAGTCATCAGAGTGGGGTAGCGGAGCGGGTGGGAGATTGCGATGTAACGGTCTACTGTTATCAGCAGAAGGGAATAGATGCCCATTCCACGAGTTGTGAAAGCCACTGCCCCGCACGCCGCGCAGAGAAAACTGCCCAAGGGCCACATTCCGAGGTACAACTCGGGTAATCTCAAGAGCCAGATCACACCCATGAAGAGATCAGAGACTGTCAGGGACATCATGAAGATTTTGGTTGTCGGCTGAATGCTGGTGGTGTGACGTAAAGCCAACAGCATGAGCGGATTCAGTAAAAAATTCAACAAGACTCCCAATGTTGCCAAAATGCAAATGGTGATTCCCATGGCCACACGTGACTGGCCACTGTCACCGTATGCTTCTGTCGATGCATTATTCGTTCCAAGATCTACGAACCAAGCCATCGTTTCCAGCGTATATTGATCAATGTTGAGCTCAGGATGATTATTGCTGGATACAAGCCAGCATTCAGTGCTGGTTTTAACGTCCCTGCCGACGCTGAAATACACAAGTTTGACTTCAACAGCTAACGCTGACACTGCACCTGTCCAGTTAAGCATACGACCTCCACACGTCAAGTTCAATGCACGTCTGTCAAGCATCGGTTTAATTTCCAAAATCTTGAGCGAAATATCAACTGATCATTTCCCTCCTTGAACCTTATTTGTTTGCGCCAATTATTGCTCTAAGAAGCAAACAGCTCAAAGTGGTCATCTAAATATCAAAGTTAATGATAAGGCCACAAATAACTCTTGGTGTTGCTGTGCCTCACAAATTGCTCATTACGTGGGCAGTGATTTGACGTTGACAACGGTTCTTGGCTGCTTTCCAAAACGGGTTCTCAAGAGGCTTTCAGCCAACTGGCTTTTTGCATTGTTTGACAGAAACTAATAAATGCCATCTATGAATCCAGGCCGTCCAGTGGATTGTCGGGGTGACCATGGCGACAGCGTCAGTGGTTTACTTGCAGGGCACTTAGCCAACACATTTTGATGGATTGAAGGGGCGAATAGATTAAGGTTGGTAAATTTACCTATGTCAGCTTGAACTAAATGCAACGATAGAGCCACTGTGAATTAGAGAAGTGTCCTTGATTTTGTAAGTCAAAGGAGCAGTGTAGCATTTTTATAACCATCTGCATCCATCCATCTTTAAGGCATTACATTAAAACTTGTGACAAAACTGATATTCAATAAGAACGGCAAATTTTTCCCTTATTTTCTACAATTGGCTGTGGTATTTTTTGCTTCTCTTATACAAGATGTAAAACAGGAGTAAGTCCAACATTCACTTTTTTTGAGGGGGGTAACGCTTTCAAACAAAGTCACATCAATTCTAAATTTCCATCCATCCCCATCTTGTTGGCTTCCCTCCCTTTTTGACTATGTAGCCAATTTATCAGGATTTCTGAAAGCTCTTCCCAAAACAAAATGATGCTTTCCATTGTCCTTACTGCAATCCACTGTCCTCAGGGAGCACTGGTGAACTGTGCTGCCGGCAGATTGATTACCAGTCTGATTTGCACCAAGGTACTAATTGTTTCTGTGCACTAATGCACTCGGACGTTTGACAAATGTTGTAAGTGGTGTGCATCAAAGCGCTGTCAGAAATGGGTCTCTGGAGCTACATGAAGTCCATCATCAACAGGGGTCAGCGTTTGCAAATAGCAACGACACAGGCCTAGCTCTGGCAAAAAGATGTTGAGACCTAAATCTTTGACAGCATCCATCTTGGACGTGGAGACACAGAAAAGACAGTACAGTTGCTCGTAATAACCACAACTGGATTGAGTAAATCAAAATTTATAGTTGCGTTCACAGCGTTGCTGACTCTGTAGCCAATATATACGCTGCTTGCTTGGACGACATTTACTTGCTTTCCGATTCATTTTAAGTACATAGAGAATTGCTCATACAAACGAATAATAATAATGGAGGATATTTATAGAGCGCACATATCCATCACAACTGCTGCTCAAGGTGCTGTATTATCATTATCCTGGCACATTAGGCTCAAAACAACTGAGCATTCCTGAAACCGTCTCAGCTCCCTGGGGAGCATACTAGCTGATCTAGCTTCTTCGACATCGGCAAATACTTTGATATGATATTGAATACAGCAGTGGATATGAGATGTTGGTTGGCATGCAGCACGGCCCCTGTCCCCTGACGGGGGTCAGAGGTTAACTAACTGCGTGCACTGACCTTGGGATCGTCTGGCGGGTCGTACTGCACGATCCAGTCCACCTCCGGTATATCCAAGCCCCTCGCAGCCACATCGGTGCAGAGCAAGATGCCTTTCTCCGCGTTGCAGAACTTGAAGAAGGTCTGCGTTCGCTTGGTCTGTTTCTGTTTGCCCTGTGGAAGAAACGAGCAACTTGGTATTGAATCCCGACCAGGGCGTGCGGCATAGTGGTTAGGGTTTGTGACTGCCGATTGTAGGGTCCAAGGTTCGAATGCGCCACCTGGTTGCATGTTGTCATCTCCGGCAAGTCACTTTTCCCCTACTTGCCTCTCCCAACCCCGAAGTACGGGCACCAGTGAGGGCAGAGACTGAATGTGTGTTGATGGTTGCTGCCAAAATGGGTTTCTTGCCCTGAAGGACATGGGTAACAATCATACTGCTCATGTATCGTAAACAGTCATTATGACCATCACATGTACTATCAAAATTCTACGTATGATGCACTGGGAAATCAGTTGTTTTTGTAGACCTGATACCAGACTTCTGTCGGCCAATGAAATCACAGTATCATTTAAAACTGTCATTACGTGTAAACAAAAACCTCTCTCACTTATGCAAGGGTGAAAAGGCAACAAAAAAGATGATGCCCTGGGCATCATGGGGGAAGGGGCGAAGGGGGGTATTGCCCCCATCCCCGGAACAAAAATTTGAAAAATAGAAAAAAAAAAAAGCAATAAATGGGAAAAATGATGACAGGAGATGAAAATCACACATTTGCTTGAAAACACCTAAAAATCAATCCCTCCCAGTATTGATTACTTTATCAGTTCTTAGAAGATATGTGCTTAGCCTTCCCTCCCCTCTCCCGGGAAAATAATCAGTATCCTCCAGGGTGAAAAAAATCCTGACAACGCCCACGGATGATGCTGAGGTTTGGGAAGGATCAAGAAAAGTAACTGACGTGTATGGCCATGACGGGCAGGTCGATGTAGTTGAGGAGTTCGCTGTGGTACTTGACCGACATGCAGGAGGAAAAGAAGACCATCAGCTTCTTGTTACGATTCTTCTTCAAAAAAGTGAAGAGGAGAAGGAAACGCTTCTCTGAAGGACACACCACGTAACCCTGACAACAGAAGCATTCGCAAAATTTAACAAAAAGAGAAAAAAAATTGAACACTTTCAACGGCTTGGATACTCATTGTCCAAATTTGAAACAAACAAATCTAGGAGAAGGATTCCCCTTTAACTGACCTGTTCTAAGCCCTCTACTGTAGCCGTTACTTTGTTGTCGTCAACACCAACATATATGGGCTCCTTCTTCAGGGATATCCTCGCTAGGTCTTCAGTCTTTCTGGTCTGGGTGGCAGAGAACAGCATCGTTTGACGTCTCTCTGAGGAAACACAAGAAAGGACAGGCAACATTCAGCTCTCTGAGAAAAAAAAATGTCGACGATACTATAAGCCCCAACCCTACATGTTATTACTAAGTGTTGTAATCCAGTACTTTTCGAGTAACGAACTCAAATATTGAACTTGTTCAAAGGGAATAAAGCTACAGAGCAGTGGACACGTGACAGTAATGCACAAAAGGAAGATTATAAAATCAAAATTTAAAACTTACACACTTACAGTTGTGTAAGATAACGTTTTAAAGAGTAAAGTATTCAAAATTCATCATAAAAACTCAATCTTATTAAACAGTGATGGTCTGAAGTCATCATTTTATTTTGTTATCTCACTTTAATGCATTGTCTAGGTTCTTAGGTCTGCTCCCTCCATACCAGTTCAGTATTTGGAATTCGAAAAAGGAATCGGCGACAACACTGCTATTACTGTGAGCTTACACCACATAAATCTGATGCACATTAAATGACATTTCCTTCTCCAACGACTGGACTGACTTACTTGGAAGCAACCGAATGATTTGCTTCATCTCTGGCTCAAAGCCCACCTCGAGAATACGATCCGCCTCATCGATAACCAGACACTGGAGATTCTTGTACATGAATGACTCAGTGTTCTGGAAAAAAAAAACAACAGAAAAATAGTAACAAATTTCAAAAATAATACTGTTACACACATTAAAAACCTCTTGGACAAGAGTGACTTGGAAAACTGTGCGTGTTCCCTACCAGTCTCTGCCGTATTCATTTCTTGTCCAACTGGTCATGCATGACTAACATTGGGAGTCCAGCACCCAATTCATAGACCTGTTGACCACATGAAGTTGCTTAGCACCAGAAAGCATCTGCTAAGCCACAACAGGTTACTGGCCAAACTTTGATGCAGTGCATACCACCTGCGACTGGTTCCCAGCCAATTGTTGCTTAGCCCGTGAATTTTCCCCGCAACATTCTCTGCTTCATGAACACTGACCCTTGACTGCAGTGTCATAGCAACCGCACCCAATATTCACGCGCTGATTCATATTTACATTCAGCTGCATCTAGTCGCAGCAATGCTTACCTGTAAGTGATCTAGCAATCTCCCCGGAGTGGCCACCAACACATTGACCCCTTTGGCCAACTTCTTGGCCTCAGCCGTGCGGCAGGTACCTCCCATGACCAGGCCAAAGGTGTGGTAGTGGTGCTTGAGCAAGTCCTTCAGGACGCTGTAGGTCTGCATGGCCAGCTCTCGGGTCGGAGACAGGATGATGACCCCCGTACCTACAAAGGCATTGAACCCCTAAATGGTAACTTGGCCACACTTATTAATTTATCATCGCATTAATGACATAAGCTGATGCAGGAGATTGCCCTGGGTATTAAAAGCCTGCACTCGTCTACTTGCCTTCTAGGTGGTCACGTTGCACAACATAAAAGAGCTGTTTTGTACAGAATTATTAAATTTGGCAATTCCTTGGCTCTGATTGGTTCTTTGCCAACCAATCAAGGACAATGATTTTGTGCAGTGAGGCTTTTTGAAAACAAAATACCCCCCCCCCCCCGAAAAAACTAGAAGGGTAGAAGTGAGGAATTTAAAGGTGTCACAATAAAATGTATTCGTAAAATACAGCTTTTGGGGACACAAAGAACAAAGAGTAACAACGGTGACAATAGTTCAGTCCAAAAATCTGCTGAAAATGGTGGCAGCATAATCTGAGATTTTACTAGAAACAGACGGGAAAGAAGGAGGGAAGTAAAGGTCTCGGTGTCGTCCCTTTAACAGCAAATGAATGATTAAGTTCCTCAAATAGGCCAAATTTGTCAGATTTACCATTCATCACCTGTTGTTGGTTAATAAGGGAATAAATACGAGCTTGGCTGATCTTGAACGGAAGACTGGCCAAGCACATATTTATTCCAATTCATAAATACATGTACCTTTTTAGTCAAAGAGTCAAAACAAGACAATATGTGTCCTGGCACGACAAAATCTTGTTTTGAGGGTTCACAGTCAAATATTAAGGGAGGTCAACTTTGGCATTTTGTAATTATTTTGAAAGATTAACCCCTCCATTTAATTCCAATTTTGTGAGCAGGATCAGATATTTAAAAATATCATTTTCTCAGCATTTTTGATGAAAGCATTATTTGTGCCCGGTCAAAAATGTTGAAACAATGTTAGAAATAAAGACGCAAAGCTGCCAGAATAATACCACACTGTCGCCTCATACTTTTACCCTAAGTGTTCCATGTACATGCCACTGAAAAGCTCTCTTTCTGCTGATTTAAAAATAACAATATCTCAATTTTTGAAAAATCCAACTTTCAGCTCATTTTGTGGTGACAGGTCACCTATATGATGGATTTCCAACGATTCTGTTCTAGAATTTCACTTTCATTTTCTCCCAACACCCTATTTTGTGGTATATTCCTTTTGCAAGTTGTCCAATAGAATCTCCTTATATGTGGACTTGATGCATGTGGCAAGCCATATGCACACAGACTCTTGACCAATCAGAATCAATTAAACTGTCTCGTATCCAGGTGCCAGCGGGCATTATCACTTCTCAGCAGGTATTATCAAATGTCAATACAAACTGCACATTGTTGAATACAATAGGGAGACAGACTGACGAATTAATGAATACATAATTAAAGAATAAATTTTTGGACTGAAACTCTGGGCAGATCTGAGTGAAGAGAGTGTCTCACCATTTCGAGGCATGAACTTGAGTTTATAGATGAGCTCAATGGCTGGGATGAGAAATGCCAAGGTCTTACCGCTGCCAGTCTTGGCTGCTGCAAGCAAGTCCCTGATTGGTAGAAAACCCAAAGCAATTTTATTGGTTGAGGTGTAGCATGTGACGAGGAAACAAATACAAAAAGCAATTAAAGAAAAAGCCATTTGCTAAACAATATTTCAAATGAGCAGCTTTGTTAGGTTTAACCAAAGTGGTTAACTTTGCAGAGCGGCTGAGCAGGATAGCAGAATACTCTACTTAGCCAGTTTATGAGCTAAGTAAAAATTAGCATGGAACTGGTCCCATGAAATGTAGAATGCATTGTATTTTGGCTGGTAATCCACTTTTGAAATGCAAATATTTCCTTTGCTTGGCAAAATTTTGCTTATTAACTTGAAAAATAAATTGGTCAAAATGCCCAACTTTCCTTGGCCAAAAGCAATTTTACTTTGCAAAAAAACTACATGTACCAGAGAAGAAAACCAAACTATAAACCTCACTGTTCATTCATTTAGCACACACAAGAGCAAAGTTTTTTCTGCTGAACGGTTCCAGGGGACTAACCTGCCATCAAGGAGGTAGGGAATGGACCTGTGCTGGATCTCTGTCATATGGGTGAAGCCCATGTCCTGGATGCCTTTCAGTGTCAGGTCCGACACCTTGCCCTCCAAGCACTTGAAGCTGGTGTCGGTCAGAATGGTGCTTGTGCCTGGTACTGCAAGAAATTTCCCCAAAACAAATATATATTGGAACACCTCAGAAGAGTCCCTAATGAGACCCGAGGGGGACCAACCAAGAGAAGGCGTACGTTTTCAAGCAACGGAGGCTCATTTGGTGGGAACTGCACTCTTTGGTTCACTAACGACTATGAAATGCATGTGATGTGGTCGCTACCCTCTGAACACTCTCCACCAACATGGCTCCTTTCAATTGACTGTGGGGTACTTCTGCTCAATGTGGGTGTCAAGATTCTGTACAAGGGTAATTCTAGAAATTAGAGTTCCAAAAGTGTGACATTTCTGTGTCCCTGTTGCATCTGACCTTTGTTATTTGACATAGACATATCACCAGAAATTAATTTCAAACTATTCCTATTTGTTTGGCAGGTATTTTGCATTAATTCATCACTCTTGGAAATTAGAAAATGTATTCTAACCTTGCAAAATCATATGTGAGATGTGACAGACACACAGAAAAAAAAATGGACAACTAATTTCTGGAATTCCCCAAAAGATTTGTGAAAGTTATAGCTTGTGAATCTATTCTTTTTACATATATTTTCAAAAGATTCATTGCACAACATTTGCCTTGAGACTGGGATGTTGCAAAAGTTGCTGGGTCAGAAAGGACTTCTTCACACCTGTGAATGACAATGTTCTCATCATTTTCATCATGTAAAAAAATTTCGACAGCTATCACTATTTGCAATGAGGTAGGAAAACACCTCCAAAAAGTAAATTAGCTCCCTGCTTCAAATTAACTGTTTTCTTTACAGCCACACTTGCTTAGAATTTTCGCTTAAAATAAAGCAAAAGTGACAAAAAAAATAGAAACTCACATGATGTCTCTGCTTGTGTCTGCTCCTCGCTGGCCGTGTCATTTTCATCTTCCTCTATGTTCTCATCTCCTCTTCTCTTCTCTTTCTTTGAGTCTGTTTCCTCATCGTCGTCGTCAGCATCCTCCAAGGTGTCATCATCGTCGTCGGATTCCCACTCTAGCTCTTCCTCATCATCACATTCCTTGCTATCAAGTGGGTCATCATCGTCCCTACTGTCTCCTGCCAGGCGCCGCATTTCCTCCTTCTTCTGTTTTTCAGTGTGTTGCTCTGAAGTTGGTTTTGTTCCCCCGTCTCGTATGACTGCATCCTCCTGAGAATTTTCACCGTCCTTCGATGTCTTGGGAATTTTAACTTCTGAAAAGAAGACAGATTTTGTCACATAGTCTAAAAATGAATACAAGTTTATCGTTCCCCCTAATTTTGGTACAACGGCAATAACTCCCTAGGGTGATGGCAGCCTTCCACATCCTTGCAATACTTAATACTGTGTGGTAAACTGTTCCCACAAACAGTTGGACTCTGTTTATTTGCCGTATGCCAAATCCCACATCAACACAGCCAGTATACCAGTGCAGGACTAATCCCAACAGATTCCAACAAACCCTGGTGTTGGAATTTGGCTGGGTTGGGATCGTTAGGGTTTAAGGTTGGACATAAAATTAAACAATTTTGAAGTCTTTTGACTGACTTGCAGGGAAAACAATTTAAACTTTACCTCTGTTGAAATATTCCGGAGCTGACTTCCTCTTCATCTTTTTCTTCTTAGGGTTAGAAGATGGACTGGCTTCTTTGCTGGCAGCTGATTTGGGTTTTGTGACTGATGAAGGCTGTGTCATTCCTTAAAACGGGAAACAATATTTGTTTCGCAAACACAGTAAATACATGAAATAGGAATCTGTGCACTGTAAAAACTAATACAATTTTCTTTGTCAATGTATAATTTACCAGGCAATTTTTCTGGGCACAAGTGCAGTCGCTGTTTTTTGGACCTAGAAATTCTTACCATGACAAATCTTTGTCTGGTTCTAAACTGCGATAGTCGTTTCAACTGCATATTCACAAGTTAGGTTAAGGACATTTTTAATTTCCAACTTTTTCCCCTTAAAAAAATCTTCCAGAGCCACGAATCCAAAACAATTGAAAACCCTGTAACTATGAGATGGAATCAATTTTGAATTGACAAAAAAGAATTTTGTTACCCATGTGCGTTCAATTAACGCGTGGTAATCATGGTCATCAGGTCATAGGCCTAATTAATTAATAGCTCATCTTTGATCGTGCAATTTTCAGCGATGTCTGTTCAAATCAGCCAATCATGGAAATTCCCAATTACCTGTATCAGAAGCCTTTGATGACGGGGTACTCTTTAAAGACTTTTTAGCCTTCTTTATCATGTTTTTCCGTGCCATTCCGTCGCGATCGACGCTCGAATCCGCCTGGGTTTCGGCCATTTTGTTTAAGTCTGACTTCCTGCCAAAAAAAGATTACACATTACGCTCAGGGAGACTGGGAACAAGACTATATTGCGAAAGCTTGTAAAACACGTGCGTTAAATTGGCATTCGGGGCCGGGGGGGGCACATTGCAAAAACTTTCCAGCGCGATACTACTTCAAAATTCCAACATTTCGGGGTGAAGCGTTCGGCTGGGAAGGTTAACGTTTGAAATTATTATTGTTGAATTGACACAGGCGTTAGCTAGCAAAGCGTTATTTTAGATTAATCATTTTAGGCTAAATGTTTTCATTTTTTTGTTACTTCGGCCAGATAAAAATAAGGAAGCCACAAATGAAAAATGAACTGAGCGGAGATAACCCATGTGACTTAGCTAGTTGTCTCATGAAAGAAAAATGAAATAATAAATGGGGGAAAGCGATGATATGACACTCAACTTAATTCCAGTGAAATTTAGGAATTCACTAATCTACTGTATTGTTTCACAATTGAACTTGATGCTGTAATTCACCCATATGGAAAATTTACATTGTCGAACTTCAGTAATTAGACCACCGTTAATAAAATATTCTTCTTATTCGGAAAGTGTCAGGCCCCTTTGATATTCATTGTTGTCATTCCTGGTAATAAAAGTTCCTGTAAACAATGTGAATCTGAAAAGTCCAATGAGGTTCGACTGTAAAATGATATCTGAATGACAAAAGGCAATTATTATGTTAGTCAGCATTTTTAACATGACAAGGCAAATAGATCTGGGGGTGTTCAGGAATATGCGCTCGTGCTTGACACTGGCCAAGATGACTTTGATTAAATTTACTTAGACGATTGCATTAAAACGATGGGGGTGGACAAGTGTTCTATCAACAACAGTTGCGTATTTGTAGAGACATTGAAAACATTAACTTCTTTTTCTTAATAATATGACCTTTATTTCTCAAACTAATGTTTAAAAAACTGAGTTGTCTGATACAAGCTAAAATAAACAATCAAAATATTGCAGATGAGGTATCTATCGGAGGAAACACCCCTCGATTAAAATGGACTACAATCGGTCTTCGTGTTCACGCCCCGGCTCTCTCGCCGGCCGCGGTCCATCCCCCACTTAAGAATTCAGGATTCAGGTGTAGTAGCGCACGTAGGTACTAGGCACTTCAAACGGGTTGTGAATTACTCTTGAATTGAACAGGTAGAAAACCATGGCAACCAAAGCAAAATTGACCTACTTTCGAGGCAGAGGTAGAGGGGAACTGGTCCGACTAACCCTAGCGGCTGCTGGCGTGGAGGTAGGGTATCAGTATTCTTATTAATTTAACTAGGACTCTACAAATCGCCTCTTTTTACCATCACCGACAGTGTCTTAAGTGAAAACGTCACTCAGTGGCGTAAATTTGTGCCGCAAATTGGGGGGTTTGTGTCTGTATCTTCAGTTAGCAACCTGACATCTTCTGACACATCCCACTAACTTTTAGAACACGCTTCGTGTGGGGTGACTGGATGACACTTATTGAATAATAATAGGGTTGGAATAGGGATTTGTGGACAGGGTGCGGGCATATGACTTGCCTGGAAATGAACATTTTTAAGGGAGGGGGGTGAACCATATGACACTATAGGGGGTGATGTTCATGATGTAGATGTACATTTGTAATATGCATTACATTCATGCAGAATACATCTTAAATCAGAATGGCATGATGGCTTTTTAAACTTCTTTTCTCGAATCTCGTTCTTGAGTGATATTGAAAAAGTTCGGTTTTTACGAAGTCCAAACAATTCTTCACAATCCACTTCAATTTTTGGCTCACCACAAAAAAGTGGAGGGATATATACCCCCATGCCCTGGTATTTACACCCATGCTAAATGTTGAAAGAGGCGATACGTTGTGTCTTAGTGAATCTAATACTCGAACCCAGCCAAGCTTACTGGGCATTATTAAAAATCTGAATTTGTGATCACAGACATAGATAGGTGGGAGAGACATGAGGCGTGATCTTGGGGTGTAATTGTGCCAGGAACTGCATGAACCGGGAAGGTGGGGGGGTATGACTTGTCCGGCCATGAAAACTTGAAGGGGAGGTTATGCTACTCTGGGAGTGATGTTCATGTTGCAAATGCACATCTTTAAAATGTATTCTATCAATTGGTCTTGCCATTTGTCAATCGTCTTTTTTTTTTTTTCAATTCACGCCTCAGCAGAAGGATCGCTCTGAAAAGGAAATTATTCCACCAAGGTCACTGGCACCGAGAAGCTTCTCTCCAATTATTTTTCATATGCAATTAATTATGGGCAAATGTTCCATCCATCCTTGAATATTTTAGTTTTTTACTTGCTTTGCCATCAACATATTTCATACTTTGTGTAAATTAATTCAAGTTCATTGCATTTTTAAAGCTGTTTTGTTTTCTCTCTCTGTTTTTCAGTTTGAAGATTACTTCCTTACAGAACCACAACAGATTAAAAAGCTTCGAGATGGTATGTCAAAACAACTCCCTTTTTAATATGACAACAGGTCCATCATTCTTTTAGTTTCATTCAAAAGGGATTTCTACAGGTATTGTAAAGCTAGTCATTTTGGTTCTCTTATTCATGTTTCAGACGGAGATCTTCTGTTCATGCAGGTTCCTTTGTTAGAAATCGATGGAATGAAGCTTGTCCAGACAAGCGCCATCGCTCACTATGTGGCACACAAGCACAACATGATGGGCAAGACTCCAGAAGAACATGTAATGTAAGTCCATTTGCCCATCTCATTCCTAAGAAACATTAAACAAGTCAGAACATTTTCTTGAGAACTGATATTTTGCAACAGAAGCATAGGACTCTTTATAAACTTGCCATGGATTGCCACATATTTTCTGTCACTTCAGGATCGATATGTTGTACGAGGGGTCGCGGGATTTCTACAGTGTTGGCTTTGCATCTGCTGCCTTCGAAGAGACCAAAGAGGGCAAGCAAAAGAAGTTTGAATTTGCGAAGAGCAAGGCCAACAACCGATACCTTCCCATCTTTGACAAGGTAGCAGGGTTCATCCTAGAATTTTTTGTGGTTGATGAATTTCTGACTTCCCCTAAACACATATAGCTCTTAATTGGAAATTCAACATAGTCAATTGTGAATATTGTCGTTAATATCGTTTTATAGATAAACCAGCTAGCACTGTAACTACAGTGCCTGTTCTTTATTGTGAAATTCACAGAATCACGGAAGAGGCTTTGTGCCAGTCCCTCTTGAAACAGCAAAAACAAGAACATGCAGTTGTCAAATGAAATTCCTAGTCACAAGGATGTTACCGAGAAATGTGTATCAGATAAGACCAAATGGATATTTTTGACTTTCCCCCAAATGGTTGACTTCCTTTCTGGCTTCTAGGTTTACAAACAGAGCACCTCTGGTTTCCTGGTTGGTGAGTCTCTTTCCCTTGCCGACATCGGCTGGCTGGAGGTTTTCCTGTGCCTCCAAGAAATTGCACCAGAGTTTTGCATCAAGTTTCCTAGTGTGGCAGTAAGTGTTTGGAAAGTCACTTTACACCAGCGCAAGTACATGATGTGTCCCAAGCACTAAAATTCTTTGGTTCATATAATACCATTGTTGGATTAGTCAATGATTCACAGCCCTTCTTTGACTTTAGGGAAGACAGTTTCAGAACAAAATCCTTGTTTAATTCTTTTTATGGTCAGATATGTTGTGCATTTGAATGACTCTGTGTGGCACATTACCAAGTTGGGCATGCTACCTGTCATGGGCATATTAATATGCAGTTTTTTTTCCCCCGGCCAGGCCTTCACCAGCAAGATCTCGTCCCTGCCCCGGGTGAGTACCTTCCTCAAGGGGCCCCAACGGCAGCCTCCGCCCGATGATGTCTACGTCACTACCGTTCGCAAAGTGCTGGAAGTTAGCATCCCTGGGATGAAATCCGGCCAATGAGACATTAGACCAAATCTCTGACCTGACACCCCCCGGGAAAAATTCCTGGATCCGCCCTGCGTGTATGTGCGTCCTTATTTGTACATGTATAATATCGGATCCCTGTTTTTCTAATTGATATACTTAAGCGACAAGAAACGAGGTACGTGTAGATTATATATGCAGTTGACGCTTCTTCACATATTTGCATAAAATGTGTATATTTCTCAGTTGTCCGCTTCGAGCGTAACAAAAGAGGGCGTTTATTTTATTTATTATTATTATAATTTTTTTTTTTGATATTCACTGCGTAAGCAGGCATTTATAATGGAGATCAGTGGCACGTTTGACGCGGAGCACGCTGAGTACGCGTAACAAATTTATTCTTTAATGTATGGTCTCTGCGTACATGCAGAATGCATACAAGAACCCGCTCGGGAAACGTACTACCACGTGTCTTTCTTTTGCCGCTTGGGGGTGCTCTTCAATTCCGGGCGGATAGCCGTATGACAGTGCTTTTATTGCCAAAAGAAGTTTATATTGCCTTTATTGCCTTGTACAGACTTGCCACTGAAGTAGTCCCCAGTATCATAGGTGGACTGTGATTGATGAAGAAGGGCTAAATCAGCCTTGCCTATAGAAAGGGGCACAGGCGAAGGAGGCCACCCTTTTTGAGAAGACTGGCAGCCTTTGTGTTAGAAATATACTGTCCCAAAATATTGGCTTGTTTTATTTGCCTTGTTTTTGATGTGCATTACATATTTAAGCTAATCAGGAAATTCTTTGACACTTTTTAGCACTTTACTTTTTAAGAAACAGCTAAAAATTTGCATTTTTGAGCATATGCCATTTAACTCTTCTTATTATTTCATATTACTTCATAAATAAACAAAATATTTCATAATAATCGGTAAAGATAGTAACATTTCCCCATCATTATGTGCTTTCCTGTGTGACACATTAAATTTCTTCATATTTGGTCCTCTTTTAATGATGTACTTCATTTTTCATCGCCTTTTTGTGATTTACGAATTTTCATTTGGAAATGTTTAGATTGTGTTTGGTTTTAATCAGAGTAAATCGTGCTACATAGAAATCCAAAGTAACCACTGATGTGAGTAGGGGATTCTGCAGTAGTCCAGACAGCGTGCTTAGACATGGAAATTGGCAAGAGATGTTCAGTCTACTATACTGTACTGAAATGACTACCTTGGATAGCAGTTAATAATGACAGTTTGGTGTTCGAATGGTAGTTAACTTCCCCATGTCATCAAATGACCAGGGCGGGTGATGATGGATGTCAGATTGTACTTTTAAAAATGATTATTAAATTGTTTCTAGCGTTCATTTCTGCCGTTTCACAAGTGCGTTAACAATGTGTGTGTGTTAATCTTAGTCTTTACCAAAAATACACAAATCGTCCGTTTTCCTACCCTTGTAGAGCTCATCCTAGATTTTAAGATGTATAAATGCTAGCTCGCGCCGCTTTAGCCCTCCCCAAAGGAGGAAGGCGCCGGTAGCACCGCTTCTGAAACGTTGGCGCTCTTTCGCCCTCCAGAAGAAAAAAATTATAATGCTCTTCCCCACCCCGAAAGGTACGCCACTAGTCTTTGCGGTTTTCTCAGCTATTCAGCGCTCCTGTGTTTTGCATTAAGTTTCCTAGAGTGGCTGTAAGTATACCTCTGAAAACCTTGTTATTGCTGATGAGCAAGATATGGTAAGAGCAAATACAGAGTATGCAAAACAAAACTGTTTTGCTAAGTTTCATTTTGGGGTGCTATTCCCCCCCCCGGACCTTCACCAGCAAGATCTCTTTCGTGCCCCTGGTGAGTGCCTTTCTGAAAGGGCTGCAACGAAGACAGCTCCCACTCGCTGACGGAAGACTATGCCACCACTGTTTGCAAAGTGTTGGGATTTAAGCATCGCTGGGACGTGATGTAAAAAATAACAGACAATATGAATTAAAGTCAGTTTTCACATTGTAATTAACATATTTATGTCATCAATGGACACACTGAATTATACTGCAAATGGGTGTATCCTCGCGAGTTTCATAAATTTGTCTGTATATTTTTTAAACAATTTACCAGCTAAAAGACTTGTGCTGAGCATTGAGTTGTGAACCAACAGTGCCAACAAAAGGGGAAAAGATGTAAGCGTTTGGCAGAAGACAGACGTTCTTAAAATGGGTGAAGTACAAGCCTGTCAAGAATTTAGTTATGTGCGACGACCAGTTCTTCACATGTACCGCGTGAATCAATAAGGGGAACAAGTTCTCTGAGCACGGAGAACATGAGCAGGGTGGATACGTGCGCAGTATAAATCTGGCTTATTATTATTATTACAAACAACTAATTTGGACGAATTAATGTCGCTTCTAATAGACCTGTGCCATCGAAATCAAATTCATTATACCAAGTGCCATATTAAGAAATATTTAAACAATAAACAACATGTGTCACTTTAATCACGGTAGGCCTGAGTATTTTGTGTTTCATGGGCTTTGTGCACACAAAATGTATGATAGATTGCATGTAGACAAAAAAGTGATTCCTTAATCATTAAATTGTTCCCCGCATTTATGTTTATTTCCGATTTACAAGTGTAGAACTTACTGTAAAGATTACGTTTTTCTTGAACTTAGTCTCCATGCCTCCACCGTTAGTTTTGCCGGATAGTTTTTCCTTTTCAAAAATACACAGTGTGGTTTGGCCTTTTTTCCGAACTTTGTAAAGCCTTCATCCCAGATTTTCCGATCTTTCAACGGTAGCGCGCGCTTAAGCCCCCCCTCCCCGGAGTTGCTAGTCGAACCGTTTCTGAAATAGTGGTGCTGCTTCCTACAAAAAAATAACAAAAAGCAAAATTGGTCACATTTACTTCGGGTACTTGACGTTTGTCTACCACCCCGATGGATGCGCCGGTGTGTTTTGCGCACCCAAACAAAGTTTGTGAGTTGAGCGGGTGACCGATATTGAGACTTAAGATACACTGGTAGGAAGCAGTGTACAGAGCCGACTTAAAAAGTGCAGGTCTCTGAGAAGGCGAATAAATTTCGAGTGAAACGTAGGAACAAATCATTATTACTTATTTTGTTTGGGTAAAACTCCATCCCTAATATGCATCGGAAACGGACATTCGAGTTAAAAAAGTGCCGATTTCGCCTAAAATGACTTTTTTCTCGTTCTACCGTCGCAGTAAAATTTCACGTTCTGTCCAAGATTAAGTGTAAATAAACAATCTCTTGATAGGATAAGGGTTATAAGGTCACTGCTCTTCACTGATAAGAACATTTTCGAGAGTGCGGTCGAAGGTGGATTGCTTTATATGGTCTATTTAACTTGCGGACAATTACATTGGAATATTGGGGTAGGTTGTTAACTACATTTAAATAACTGGCCACATTAATAACATTAATTTCAGTCATACTTTATGTGATATTGTGAAAACTAAGTGTTTAGGGAATATAATGGCCTTTCAAAATTTTGCAAATAAGTTCTGCTATTTTGATGCAAACCTCTATAAAAAGGTTTTTGCAAATGTAGAATCATGCACTTTATTGTGATCAAAGTACAAGGAGTTGCACTTCTCCCACTTGAACTGAAATGTTGGAATTTGGAGTGATTCAGTTTTGTACAAAGAGCGCCAATTTGGTTCTCCTAACGTGGTGGAAAGATGGCATCCAAAGCAAAACTGACATACACCCAGGGTCGAGGCCTCGCTGAAGTGATCCGACTAACCCTAACAGCTGCAGGAGTGGAGGTATTGCATACAACATACGATGATCATGGAAACTCGGACGCGGTTTCAAGGTTTCAGTTTAATTGTCATTGTGTAAACTTTTCAGCAGTTTTCTTAACATCACACTGAGATTCAACCGTCTACCATTTTCTCTTCTTTGCTTCCAACCATTTAGTTTGAAGATTACTTCATATCAGAACCAGAGCAAATGAAGAAGCTACTAGATGGTAAGCCTAGTGTTATAGGCCAAATCGAACGAAATATTTGGCAGGTTTTGTTGAACTTTCTTTCGCTCCATAGTTCACTTCTTTTTTTTTTTTTAATTTATTTCATCTATATCTGATCATCCAACAACACATTTGGTTCCAGTTACCCAGGATGAACTGGAAATTAAGAAGACAATGTAGAAATGTTCAGTTGTAGAGGTGGGAGGAAAAACCCCGCCATACATGTTTCGGGAAAAACCCACGGACTCGGGTATGTATGACTGATTATCCAATCCACATGTGGAGCGAGCCAGATTCGAACCCATGCCCCCAGAGGTGGAAGGCGAGGAAAGAAACACTGCGCCAACCTGACTCAATTATTCTGCCAAACATTCTTTTAGTATCATGATTGATTTGATCGGAAAAACAACATAGTAATTATTCATATTAATATTGGTCCATAACAGAGTAGCAATAGAGCTGATGTTCTTTTACATCTATAAATTACAAACGTTGAAGCGAGTTAGGCCCAACTTGCGACGTAGAAAATAACTAAATCTGGCTATTTTGAATAAGACGTTTGATATCAATAACATAAGATGTTGTCTTTCTTATTTCAGATGGAGATCTTTTATTCAGGCAGATTCCCTCGTTAGAGATTGACGGACTGAAGCTTGTCCAGTCAAGCGCCATCGCACGCTATGTTGCACACAAGTATAAGATGACCGGCAAGACTCCAGAAGAGCAGGCAATGTAGGTCCAGCATGTCCGGCTGAGCTAAAGTGCTTTTTGCTTAGCATGCATGTAAAGACGTCCAACTGTGGTTAATTATACGCTTAGTTAACTAAGCAGTCTGCCTTGCCTAGCTATCTGTTATTCATTGGTAAGGAGGTTTTTGATTGAACTGCAGCATTACCCCTGTTTATCAAGCTATGAATATATCCCCCAAATCATCTCAGATTTCAAATGACTTCTCATTTCCAGTGTTTGTAGTGCAAGCACGTAGCTTTACATCCCTTGTTAAGCGTGCGTTCTTTCGTTTCAGCAAAAAAATACATAGATAAATAAAATAAAAAAGATGAAATTGAGAGAGGGAGAAGAGAAACGAAGGGCACACTGTCTGAAATGGAATCACAGAGCTCCTAGAATCCAAAATGGCTCCGGACCCATACGGGCATTGACCATTACTGCCTTAGTTCAAGCCACCCTTTTGGAAAATCCCGGATCTGCCCCTGATAGCTTGCTAACTCTCTGTTGATTTATTGGGGGGGGTGTGCTTGGTCTACAAAACTTTTGCTGCACATTCGATTCCCAGTAAATGCCGATAACCGTTACAATGTGGACAACTGGTTAGAGCTGTGCCGCGCCGTAGTCTCACTTAAATTATTTCACCGTATATGCAGCTATAGTGCTGATAGAATCGACCCACTGGCTAGGGCATTTCAAATAATTTTGAAACAAAAATATGTAGCGTTATCTTGGCTGTTCTCAACCATCCGGCTTTTCATCATTTTTGTTGTTTGGCTTAATTTTGTCACGGTAATTTTCCGAGGCACCAATCCATAGCGCGTTTAGTACATTGTACCGTCGCGCGACTTTCCAATTAGGTCACTCCACACAACTAGTCTGTGTGAAGATTCGACTCGCAGGATCACTCGGGACCAAATTGCTTTATACTTGAAATTTGTTATTCTTTTTTAGACTACAATATGCCCTTTTCCTTCTTCATTTCCTGAGGCCATTTGTGCAGAATTTGTGTTTGTTTCATAGTTCTCATACCCGTTGTGGGCCCGGCATGATTTTTGGACACGAATCGGACGGGCGAATTCCGCAGAGCAGGATTACACCCATTAAAATCCGGCATCTTATGATTTTTGAGCTGTACTTTACATGTAACTGTAACGGCCTCATTTACTCCATATAGGCCTAGGTTATTTCGTTAAGAGTGACGAAAGTTTTTGTCTTCGTAGAAAAGTTAGTGCACGGGCCTTGACAATTTGAAGTTGGGCCATGACAACTTGGTGCGATGTTTCCAGTGGCAAAATTCAGGTGAAGACTTAGATCGGTTGGAGCAAAATATATTACACCCCAGATTGAGCATGTCTACACACTTGAATGGCAACTTCATATGGGGCGAAACGTAACATGGGGCGAAATGTCATGGGCCCGAGAAACACCCGTAATTAATTGGTACATCCGGGAACTTCGTAGTTCCTGACGACCACTTCCAAAATGGCGGCCCGCTGTCAACAAATCCGCGGCAACTCCGCAAAACTTTATCATGCTGACAACACGTGATTTAGCTCCATTTTTTGCTGCTCATGAAGTAGAATTTTGTTGCATTTTAGTAGGATTACCGAGAAGGGTTATTTCAGAGTTTGTAAATCGTGCTGTGCTGAGAAAATTGAGACAAAATGGACGAGAGACACTGGTGGATCGCTACGAAGATCCAGGAATCATTCCATATCGGCGGGTTTCACGACAACCCAACGCTGTTGGAGGATTTTCTCTGCGAGCCCAAAACGCTCGAACTCATCAACCAATTCTTGGGCACGGGAGGGCCCAACAAGCTCTTCTTCTACTCCGACAGACCCCAGACGAGCTCTCTCTTTCCAAGCGGGCTGCAGAGCACGAGACAGCTGCACGTCGTGAGCTCCCTGGCCGCGTTGAAAGAGGTGAACATCGAGGACACGACCTGTCTGTATTTCCTCCGCCATCATGTCAACCACGACGTGGACCCCGTCCACATGGAGAAGGACATTTTCTGCGGGGAGCTGCGGCACAGCGTGTTGGACAACCTCAACACCTTGCTGTCTGATATTTACTTGCCTTTGCTTCGAGCACAGAAGGACTGGGGCCAGTGCAGCGAGGAGAATGTCTCGCAGTGTCTGAATAGCCTGGAGAAATATGCCGGGGCACTGGCAGAAACGGTTAATGTGCCTGCTTCAGGAAGACAGCAGGTAGGCCTATGCCTACTTAATGTATGGGTTGTGGCACAATACATGTGGCCCAATAATCTGATAAAGTGCTCCATAACACCAACGCGTTATAAGTTATGATACTTGATAGCATGCATGAATCAAGAATAGGCTAACAAATTGTGTGTAAGCCTAATGTTAGTTGTTAGCCTGTTCAATTCAATTGATTTCAATGATTTTTATTGGTGCATTTTTACTTGTTAGGGCCTGTGTTGGGCTAGATGATTTCTAGGCCTAGGGCCCACTTAGATGCTGAATATTTTCATTGACAAAAATCGTTTGTTAAAACAAAATGGCTTTGCTAATATTTTACTAACCCTTCAATTATCGCAGAGTCAAAGGCGACAAGTTCCAGTGGACTTGGTGAGGGCAAACCGCACGCTGATCCATGCATGCCTTGTACTCTGCACATTCCTCTTCTCTTCCAGCAGAATTCATTTGAAATTTGTAGATTTTTCCGTAGCTGCATGACCCTTTTTGTAGTTGTTTTGCATGCCTATTCCCCCTGATTCTTTCATGTAGCCGGTCATTCTTCTCAAATTGGATCTCACCAGATGTGTGGGAAAATCCTACCAGTCATCACTGTTTGTCGCTGAAATGATTCTGAAATTCCTCATCCTATCCCTGTCTCATTTTTTTTCTATGATTTCATGTAGTTTATCTCCCAATCTTCCACTTTTCGTCCACCTATATACCCTTGGAAATGGCAACATCCAGATGTATAAATATTCAGACTTCAATAGAGCTGCTAGAGTTATGGAAGGATGGGACCTTGAATCATACAGTGGAACGTGAGATTGGACTTGAACATTTCCATGTTATTCATGCAATTTGGCATGTCTTATTAATCCACTTCCCATGGTCATCAAAAATGTAGGCTTGCAACCTCTATCTTGTCATGCGAAATATCCCAAATGTGCTGTGTCTTTTATGTTGCACGTATCGAATGCAGGGTTGCATTGTGTTCATAGCTTGTTGCATGCTTGGCGTTTGTTCTATCAAGAAAATATAGTCTGGGAGTTAGCGGTACACTATGGAGAATCAACATGTAAACAGTGACATCAGTTTGGGCATCGCACAAATTTTGCCGCCAAAAATGTTTTTCAAGAAAGTTTTCATCTAGACTGTTCAGTTTGTTAGAATTTCGTGGAAACTGGGTGTTGCAAATGGAGTTTGAAGTTTTCAAGTGCTGTGCTGCAAGTTGTACAAGCTGTTCCATTAGATGTGCATCTGAATGAGGCCTGTGCCGGGTATATCACCGCCAAGCCAAGAATTCCACAAACAGTTTGGTCTGAGGCTGTTCGCTGTTTAAACTAAGTTTAATGTTATAGAAGACTGTTAGAAGAGATGCAGTATCCAAGACCTGGAAAGAGTGAAGCTGTAGTGCTGATTTCTTAAACTGTTTTGGAAGTAAATAGACAGGCATTGAGCTTTTTTCCCTGATAATTTGATTAATAGTAACAGTTTATTGCTGGAGCCAACATCAGTCTATAAGAAAGTTATTGTACCAAAACAAGGAAAGATGTGTCAAGGCAAACTTGAGTTCTCAGACTTTGTATGACAATTTATCTCTACCATTTGACAGATAAAAGGTCTTTTAAGGCCATCGTTCACTCTTACAGGATGTATTCAAGCCTTTAGCCCTAGCATTGAAATGTAGAATGTAGTTCCAAACTACAAGTATACTTGTGAGTGTACAGGCTAAATGTGAGTATTCCGTTGATGTTCACCAGGTCTTGAGACGTCCGGATAACATGGTGAGCCAGGAATTTAGTAAGCATCGGACGACGTCTTACGACCACAGTATCATTACGGAATATGAGGCCTTAGTGACAGAGTGGATCTCCACCATCGATAACGCCCTGGCTGACGGTGGGGATGAAAGGTGAATATGGATCTAAGTTCAGAGAGGAGCAGTTGATCAGGCTCACTGGCCGCTTTCCTTAAAAACTGATATTTTTAATCAAATGGTCTCCTCTGTTGCAGGTTCATGGATCCCACCTCAGGCCCCATGAGCGAGCTGGAGCGATGGAGGAGACGGCAGAGGATGCTGTCCAACATCATGGAGCAGCTGAAGGGGAAGGAGTGCAAGACAGTCATCGGGGTCCTCATCACCTCCAAGTCCAAAGTCCTCAAAAAATGGAAGGCCATCGATGCAAGGTAATGCTCCAACCAGCCGTTGGCATCCCTCAGTTTTTTAATCGCTTAAATGGCAAGTCAGCAATATTTTAAGAGAAGGGAGGGAGAGTTTATTCAGCAAGATGTTACCAAAAGAAGTCCCCCATCATGACGGGTATGTTTTCCTGTTTAGTTCTTGGCTTCGCAATTTTACTTGTTGCCTTCAACCTAGGAAACTTTTGGTTTGTTTTTTATCATATTGATGGTTCTACTTTTGCCATATCAAATCTTTAAATCCAGGCATTTCACTTTTTTCTTTGGATGGAGTTGGTAATGAGTAAATTAAGCCATTTTATTCATTTGCAGCTTAAAAATGAGTAGTTTCTCTTTGTCACAGTATCACTGATGCAGCCAACGAAACTAAGGACAAAGTCAAGTATTTGGAGGCCCTGCGTCGGCATTTCGAGCACCTCTACCACAGCGCCTCGCCGGCCGACATCATCAACACGGCCCTGCCTGGGCTGGCCAATAACGTCAAGCAGATGGATTCCATCTCCAGATTCTACGCACGCTCTGGCTATCTGGGGCTGCTCTTCACCAAGGTATGGAGAGCAGAAGAAACATAAATGCCACCCTTAGTTAGTTTTTGAAGTGTGTGTGGTTTCCAGGCAACAGTTAATGATATTTTTCTGATTTCTTCTCATAACTCTCTTAAAAAAGAAATAAACTTTTAAAGTTGAATCAGCAACTGTTGTCAGAAATTTTGGGGGTAATTTATTCATGAGTGATGTTAGTGTTACGAGCATGCACTTTGGTAAACTCTTTGGTCAACTTAGCTTTCAATCAACCACTTGTTTGTAGATAACCAATCAGCTTGTCAACGCCTGCAAGGAGTACATCACGGCTGAGACAATCACCCCCTCCCAGGAGGATTTGCTGTGGCCCAAGTTCTACACAGAGATAGAGGGCAGGGTCCATTCCACTGATCAGCAGGGGAGGTCCAGGGCTGGACGGCGGAAGGGGAAGGACCAGAAGGCTGACCCTGAGGATGACACGCTGCTAGGCCGCCTCAAGGCATGCCTGAAGCTCTACGTGAGTGTGGATTAGCAAATCGCTAAGCATGGAATATGTTAGTTCAGCAGCCTAAATGTTATGGTTCCCAGCTGATTTCTGCTTAGCTCATAAATTTGCTAAGTAGGATTTTCTACATTGTACATCCATGAAATGGGACCTTGGACTTCTCTTGTGCACAGATATTGCACACTGACCTTTCAATCTGGTCCTCTGCTTTTGAGCCAATCGTTCTCTTTTCTTTTTGTGTGAATTCTCAGAGCGTTTATAGGGACACCGTGCGCACCCTGCGGGACAACCTGGGCGGAGCTCACACCCTCATGCAGTTCCCCTCCATCAGCTCCCTGGGCGCACCTACCTCCAGGGTGAGGGCCCACTCCAGGGGCGCCTTGACCTTGATGGGGAAGGCCTCCAAGACACCCTCGGTGGCTGGTGAGTGCCTCTGTGAAATTTGTGATTCATCTGGTGCCCCACTTAGATCAGAAGCAAATGAACTTGAAACAAGGCTTTGGGCGTTCCATTAACAATGATTACAGCCTCTAAATGAAGAAGTATTCAAAGTATTAGGGGTGATAAGCCTGGCTTTGGTGTTGAAAGTTGAAATGGAAGCAAACTTTGAAGGAATAGTGTGCCTGGACTGTCTTGCAGTTGTGTGGCATACTGTATACGCAACCAGTTTTCGTGTGAATGTGTACAAAGGTCCTGGCATCTTTTTCACATTCCAAACACTTATACAGGCATGTTTAAATCACTTCTAGGTGACTCTGATCACGGCCATGGCGTTCCCTTCACCGACGAGGAGTCCATCTTCGGCCACATGGAGTCCTTCTGTGCTCGCCTGCGGCAGGTGATTGACGCCATCTACACACTGGTGCAGTACAGCAAGCTGGGACTGAGCACCGAGGGCCTGCCCCGCCCACGGAAGGAGGACCTGGTGGTCGACGACGATGCCACGGAGGACGGGGCGGAGCTTGCGGCACTGGGAGGTGGAGGAGGAGGGACCAATCCCTCAGAGCATAGCAGTAAGTCCAGACGCTTAACAGAGATCAGTTTCAGAGGTTTAAAGGTCAGGAGAAATTGTTTCAGCCAAGAAGTTATGTACAGAGGAATCCTGTAGCATTTCATTGGACATTCCCAATGGCCCCCTTTAATGGCGGAAAGCACTTTCTTGGGTTTGAAGCAACTGACACAGAAAAGTGACTCCGTACAATAGACGTCACACTGCTTTCTACCACCATTGGCTGGACCAGTGATAGTGTTATTATCATCACAAGATCATTCTATAGTAACTTGATCAAGATATTCAATTTTGTAACAATTTTGGTTTCCAGGTGCCTCTAATCTGCTCATAGCCAAGATGTGACATTCGCAGACAAGCGCAAATCTCTCTGATTCCTGTTCTGTGGTATGATGTCCTAATGACCTCGTTCAACTTCACAATAAATTTGGCAGTCACTTAACATGACCTTCCACCGTTTCTTCCTCAGGTACTCCAACCTTGGAATCGCCCGTTAAACCAGTCAGTCCCACCAAGACCCCCTACCCTCATGCCCCGGGCATCCTCCCTGTTGTTGAGGAAGAAGAGAATCTCAGTGGGGATGAGGAAGAGGAGGAGCATGGAACAAAGGAGGGAGGCAAGGAGGAGAACACCGAAGATCCCATGGAGAGCGAGGTGCCGTCCAACGCAGACGAAGTTCATGACCTCATCCACGGCAGTACGGGTATCACTGCTCACAATGCAGCTCTGCTCAGTAAGTGTCATCATCAATATGGGTACCAGATGCAGATATGTGGAGCTACTAAATACTGAAAGTGTCTAAGTGTAGAAAATATATTGCTAGCTCAACTAGGTTACCATCCAAAGTGCCCTGCAAAGTAAATTATTTTAGTCTGGTTCACCTGCCAATTTTGCTCAACACAATTATCTGCTGAGCATTTTGTTCCTGGTCTGCAGCTCCATGAAGTTGGGTTCAGATCTAACAGGGCAAAGACAGGCAGTGACCTGCCATCTCTGGACATCTCATTGGTTACTGTCATTGTGCCATGTCCTGTGATTGGCTGGGCCCTTGAGCACGTTCACATGCACAGTATGTATTACCTGTTTGATTGTGGCTTTTTGTGAGGCTTTGTGATTCACACAATGTGCACCAGCCACCTAGTCAGCCAGCACGGCGTCCTCAATCATTCATGGAAAGACCCAATACAATACCCTCCCCTCATGGCGTTTCTTCCAGGGAAGCTCTACAGCACAGACAACGCCGATGACGAAGGCCCCAGCATCTCCTCCATTGTCAAGGACCACATCGCCACCATGAAGAAACTGCTGTCCTCCCACGTGGACACGGCGGTCATGCTGGACGTGGAGGGCAAGGAAAAGGAGAAGTTCGGCGAGACCTACGAGGAGTTCCTCGGCACCGTTCAGCAGATCGAGATGTACCTCTGCGCCTACCTGCAGGCCGTCTTCCTTCGAAGGATGAAGACACACGAGGCGTTGGACGTCATCACGAGGTCAGTTGGCTTCGCAGTTTGGATGTCTGAATTGACCCTAACTCCGCAATTAGTTTTAATAAGTCTCTTTGTTATTTCTCTAAAATTGGCCTCTGTTTACAATAAGCTTTTTCTGTTTACTTTTCATATTATTGATGACACATCTAAAGCTGTTGGTGTTGACGTGAATACATCCATACTGAAATGCACTGTTTGGTTCCAGGTTCACCCCTGTTGCGTATCGTCAGGGAATGAAGAGAGCCATCGCCGAGAAATACGTGGACATCTTCAACTGGTACGAGGCCGATCTGGAGGAGGTCAAAAACATCTACGAGAAGTATAAGGTGCAGATAGATTTTCTGAGTTTCGGCCAGTGATGACCGGATCCAAGTGTTTGACGCAAGTCGTTTGGCTGTATCTGAATGTTATGGCTGTGGCTGGATATAATATGAGTGGCTCTGAAAGCTGCTGCCTTAAGGCTGTTGGCACTTCCCACAGACATGTGCATTACCGTCAGCCAGAGCCATCTGGATATAACATGAGTGGCTATGAAAGTTGCTGCCTTAAGGCTGTTGGCACTTCCCACAGACATGTGCATTACCGTCAGCCAGAGCCATTCATTTGGACCAGACCTGGTTTTATTTTCTGTGAAACTCGTTTCTACAATCACCTGTCCTCCCCTCCCATTTTCTATAGGAGGAGCCCCCGATGATCCGCAACGCCCCGCCGGTAGCCGGCGCCATCTCCTGGTCCCGCCAGCTCCTCCAGCGCATCGAGGACCCCATGAAGGTCTTTCGCGACAACCGGGCCGTCACCCACCTGCGGGACTTCTCCCGCGTGGTGCGGTTCTACAACCGCGTGGCCACGGCCCTGGTGACATTTGAGAGCCTGTGGCTGGCCCAGTGGAGGGCGCACATCGATAACGCCAAAGCCGGGCTGAGGGCAACCTTACTTATCAGCCATCCCGAGACAGGACAGGTGGTGGTCAACGCAGATGAAGGGTAGGTACTTTGAGCTTTTACCTGTCATTTAGGTTTACTGAAGTTTTGGGTGAATGTGCTTTCCGCTAGACAAAAGAATTGTTTTTATCCAGTGCCATGCTTTTACAATAAGAAAATCGTTAAGGATATATTTTCATTGCAGGGTTCTACAGTTGATCCATGAGTGCCGCTGGTTGAAGCGGCTTGGCATCGACATACCAGACTCAGCCCAGATGGTTCTGAAACAGGTACGCCATATTAGGAGTAAGGTTTGATGGTATAGATTGAGATCAGTTCATTCACACTGATCTCGTCTGACATGACTTCATGATTTCACAACACAACTTAGTGAAGTTACCCAGTCATTTTGCGCTTTGGTCCATAACTCTTTTCAGGATCTGTTAAGTTAACTAGGATCTGCAATTTGTTGCTTTAAGAGGTTTGAGAAAAATCACCGAGAGGACATCTCTATAACTGAAAGTAGGCAAGAAATAGGGATTAAAGTTCATTAAGTCACAGAAAGCCGCGTATTTAACTTTAAACAATTTTATATCGTGTTCCATTTGCATTATGAGTTTTTGAGATTTGTTGGGGTACATTTTGGATCTTTAGGAGCAGCGATTCAAGAGCTACTTCAACCACCTAGAGCTCTGCCTGAAGGAGTTCCATGACATCGTGGCTTCCATCCGAGACCCCATCCGTAGCCTGTTCAAACCCCACATCAACAGCGTTACGGTCACCTTGCAGCCCGGCTTGACCACATTGGCTTGGAACTCCATGAACATTGATGCATTCCTGCACCAAGTCCACACTGGTGAGTCATTTGATTTTCTGTTGGTCGTGCAAGCGCCTTGTGGTCGAGACCATCACAGCCCCGTCACAAGCCGATTTATAAGCTGCATCGCGAACCCAGTCACAAGGCACATCACAAGCCCTGTCACAAGCCGCATCACAAACCCATTCGCAAGCCAGTCACAAGCCCCATCACAAGCCAAGTCGCAACTTCGTTCATAAGCCATGCCGCGAGCCCAGTCATAAGCAAGAAGGTGAACAATATCTGTTATCTTCTCACAGCGAATGCCAAACTGAAGCACAAGGTGGACACTGTCAATCACGTCATTGACACCAAGGTAGACGCCAAGCTCAAGAAGATCAGCGAGCTCTTCCTCTTTGACACCGATCTGGCCTTCAGCAGGTCATGGGTAAGACTCATCAGAATGTCATTTCATGATTTGAAGAATTTCTCACATGATTACAAGAAAATGTGGCCATTTCCATTCAAGCTGATCTTTCTCTAGGAAGCTGTGGCTATTTAACACAAAACGCCAATGACACGTTATGGAAGCCGTAGCCACAAGGCGGTGTAGTAAGATGCATGCTAAGGCTCAAACGGCATCTCTGAATCATTTGCTTTGCAAAACGACATCTTCACACCCGTCCTTTGATGCTGGTCAGGGGTTGCTTTGGAATGAAACTGTTGACATCTGTTGTTGGTCAAGGAAACACCAAGTTTTGGTCTCAGTGGCTTTATAGAGCACTCAACTTGCCTTCCATTGGTCTCGGTTCACGTCCACCTGTTCTTTCTTGTTTACAGCCCCCGGAGGAGTTCACACAGGCCATGTTGGACAGTGTCGGTGACCGTAGCGCCCAGCTCCACGACCTGGCCACCGAGATCGAGGAGGCTGTCCATGAGCTGATCAACATCCTCCTTGGCCGGGCCACCAGCCCCTCCCACCACAGTCCACGCCAGAGCCTCAGCGCCAGCTCCAGGCGCCACTCGGGCAAGCAGGCAGTCAACCTGACCCCCCGGACCGAGGCGTCCAGTGGCGACACCGGAGACGACATCGTCATCAGTGACATACTCTGTACGTTTCCTCTGAGTCATTTCGCCGGCGTCAGAGTTTTGCTATAACCAATTCACCTTCAGATTAAACGGAGTCACACAGAGAAAAATGTTATACATGTCCATTGCATGGACCTTCAGTAATTATCACGTTACATTTTTAGGGGTGAGCGACCATTCAATCCAAAGTACGGGAATGCCAGAATTGCGCAAGTTACCCTCGGAGAACAAGGTTCATTTTACATACCAACACAATAGTTCAGAAAGCATTTATCATCCACCAACTCCTGCATTGGGAGCAGTAAAGTGGCCAAGACACCTGCTCTTGTAAGCAGAAGGTCGTGGGCTTGAGTTCTACTTTTAAGCTTGTACGTTTTTTTTCTTACAAACTCTCTGACAAGACTGTGTGTACAGCATTGCAATTTAAAGCTCCAATCTGAACATTGATTTTGTTTCTCTATTTTCTGTAGACCACTACTCGGAGTTGGTCTACCAGGCTGTCACGTCCTCCATCTGCCGTACTCTAATCACCCTTGCCGAGGCCGCGGGCTGCGAGGGCATCATCGAGGCCATCAGTCGCGAGCTGGCCGGATCCTCCTCCCCACTGCCCCCAGACGGCCGGCTGGACGACCCCCATCTCCCCTCCACCCCAGGCAGGAGTCGCAGCCGGCCCAGCACGGGCCGGTCAGGGATGTCTGGCGGCAGACACAGCCGGGCTAGCACGGCCCTGAGCAGGGCCACGTCCTCACTGTCCTTCCTGTCGGACATGTCGTGGACCTCAGAGAAGACGCATGAGATCACGTACCTCAGGTCAGTAAAACTAGTTTTCATATTTGCCCTGACATCTTAGCCCTAATACCGAAGATTCTTCAAGTGCGCAGCAGATTTCTGTTAACGTTTTTAGCCCTTGCCTGATTGCATTCCTCCAAATCGCCTTGATGAGCCCTGAGCTGGTCCAAGAGAGGGCGCAATTTTTCTAGCAACAGGAGCTCCTTTGGTAGGAACGTCACTTCGATGGTTCACGAACAACTACGAAATGCGCGTTGTGTGCTCATCACTACCAACAAAACGAACACTCCCGACCAGCATGGCTGTCTTCAACCAATGAGGGGGTGCTTCTGCTCAAGGCAAATACTTGTCTTAAGAAAATATTATGTGCTGCACTGCATAATCATCACCGTAGAATCTGGTATCCACAGACACCCAGGAATGCCAATCCAATCTATTCATCTGCAAATAACATCTTCCAGCTCACACTATTTGGGGTCATTGCTGATGAGAAAATACATTTTTCAGTGCTCTCTGAGTGGACAGTGTTGGCATACTCATTAGAACTAATGTATATTTTGTTTTAATCAGAATCCATCGAAAAAGTCTGAAGAATTTGTGACTTTAAGAAAGCTAGTAAAACGGTAGAGCAGCACATTTAGAATAGAAATGAGCTGGAATTCTGATGGATTTTTGTTTCATTAGAATCTGTTGAAATTGAAAGTCAAGACGTCTGTATTGATGACTTGAAAGTAACCATCAGCTTGTCCTCAACCGTCTCAGGTTTGAGGTCGCTGTGAAGTTCTCCATCCCCAACATCATCATCTCCCCGACCCTGGATGCGGTCAAGACTGCCTTGGCCCGCATCGCTGAGGTGGTCCTGAACACGGCCGACAAGATCTGCTGGTGGGCGGGAGGGGACATCGGGGAACCCTTCCTGACCGAAGTGGTTCAGGAGCCGGCCATCGAGAGCACCATGAGGAAACTAGACGGGGTCGTTGAAGGTGATAAACTTTCATCTGAGTTTGCTTTCCATGTTGCTTGTAAAACTTACCCATCACAATGAGTAGTTTTCGGCCTGCTCTAACAAAATGAGACCTGAGTCACAAAATTCAGTCGGGCAATTTTGTTACCACTGATGAGAATAGAGTAGAAAAAGTTAATGATGAACAAAACTGTTGGTGAGCACTCAATAACTGAGCAGCTCTCTGCAACTAATCAATTGCAAAATTTTCTGATCATCGTCATCATCACCTCACAATCATCACTTACTTCACCTTAGACCTTCAACGCGTCGTCGACAAGCATCTCTTCCACTTCAAGTTCTACGATTTCCTCTGGAAGGATGATATGTACGCGGCCTACTATGAGTTTATCGATAGTGATCCAGGTACCTTCGCCGTCAAGAGAGAAGTGGAGCGGCTCTTGCACATCGAGGAGAAGATCCGGGCGGTCCCGGCCGTGCTGCCCGTGGGCTCGGTCTGCCTGGGGACCGCGCCCATCACTGATGCCCTGTACGGATTTGCCGTGCAGTGGAAGACGCAGTACGCCCAGGTGCTGCATGAGGAGGCCAAGGTGGGTATAGACTCCGCGTGTGTGGCGCCCTCTTGTGGTCAGAATTGGGAAGTGGCATGTAAGAAATATTAATGGCTGTCTTGGCTTCACAGAGTAGTAACAGTTTGGCATGATAGCGTTCATTGCTCAGGTACAATATTTGCTGACCGGGGTTGTTTGTGGACTGATGATGTGGTCAGGTTGACAGTTGAGTACTACATTAGTACTTTTCACAGTTTACCACAAGTACTACTGCAAACACTAGGCCAGTAGTTACAAAGGAATGTTTTTGTTGCAATTCCCATAAATAGGTTGTCACTTAAACTGAAATCACAGTTTCTTACAGCGAGTCCCCCTACGTGTATTTGTATTGTTAGTTTGAAGTTTTACAATCCAGATAAGTTGTATGACTCAAGTAATAATATTGACCTGTTGTTTAAGAATTTGTTCTTTGCTTTGATTCTTCAAAAAGTGGAGACAAAACATAAATTGTAAATAATTATAGTTACGTAATTGTGATTGGTGTACGCATGAAGAATGTACACAGTACTCAACTACAGAAATGGGTCTGGTTGTTCATTTTGTTTTAAAGATATAAATGTGCCGTATTCCATCGTCTGTCAATTTATTCCTGACTTTCAATAATAATGATCCTCCACTGACCCCTGCAGAGGCGGCTTGACCAGGCTGTTATGTACCGCAATGGCATGCGGGCCAGACTGACCGCCGAGGTGGTAACCCTGGACCAGCTGAATGGGACCCTGAACTGGTTGGAGGAGGTCCGAGACATGGAGAACAAAGTGGACAAGATCTACCTACCCATAGAGACCATGTATGCCGACCTCAGGTGAGTGATGAAGTCAAGGGTCAGAGGTCAGGGTGCAGCATTGCCGGCAGGAAGTTCTTTTTCGCATTTATATCATGAACTGTGCAGTCTGTCAGTCTTCACCGCTGTCTGTTTGTTTGTTATTGTTTTTTCAGGAGTTACAAACTTCGACTTCCTCGCTCGGAGGTGGAGGAGGTTGAACAGCTGAGAGACAAGTGGCAAGAGGTCATTGACCTTGCCGAGCAGTGCCGAGTCAAACTGCTGCGGGAACGCAGGGGGGCGTTTGAGCAGGAGCTGGATAAGCAAGTCAAGGTATGCTGTAGTTGTGTCTGATTGCATCCAATTGCCTGAGTTGACCAGTTTGAAGGTCAGGCTTACATCAACAGAAGTGTAAGATAATACAAGTTGATTGAAGCAGTGTCTCCTACGGAACGGTTCCATTCTCTCATCCTACCCGTAGTAACGAGGAGCACTTTTAGCAGGTTCTACCTACTTGTTTTAGGTTTTACTTCCTGGAGTCATAGTGTGAATTTTTTTCCTTGTCTTGGAAGAAATCAGCAATGGAGAGGAAGACTACAGGTTATTCAGAGATCAAGAAATCAAACTGGAAAATCTAGCGTTCCACATTTCCTTTCCATATTTAGTTTCAGATTAGAGTTTTGCAAAGAATTATAAAGAAAATCCACACCCTAGCTTCCAATATTCCGGTTACAGAATTCTGTAATCTCATTATCTTTCTTCTTTTTCTCCTTCCAGCTCTTTGTTGTGGAGGTCATTCAATTCCGTAACAGTTTTGACTCCCAAGGGCCGGCGGTGCCTGGTGTCCAGCCAGCAGAGGCCGTGTCCAGACTTCACGAGTTCCAGGAGATCTTCAAGCTGTACGACTCCAAGCGCAGGACCCTGGACTCGGTCTCCAGACTGTTTGGCATCATCTGCAAGCCTTTCCCCGAACTGGACAAGACCGGAGAGGTACTATCTTTAGAAATCCCACGTCATACACAGTTGTGAAAATCACATATGTTGGTGGTGTACGGCACCATGCATTTTTTGGTTGAGTATTCCGGGTTTAAAGCTGCCTCTTTTCAGATCAACTTTAAAAATGGTTTTGCAAAAGTTGCCTCAAAACTCTTGGCATCAAACTTTTCACTCATTCTTCTAATCCTCAAAAGTTATTCAGAGTGTTTTGCTTTGCTAGAAAGTTTGCTTAGCAGTTCCTTTTTTTTTCTTAACTGATATTGGCTCAGCTATATTAGTTTTCAATTAAATCTGAGACTGAGACCCGTGCATCATTTTAGTTTAATTTGTCTTCTTTTCTTACAGGAACTAGACCTACTTGGCCTGCTGTATGGTCTCTTCCAGAAGTTTATTGCCTTTGACTCTCAGTTCAGGGACAAGCTGTGGGCTGACGTGGATCTGGAGAAAGCAAACCGAGAGGTATATATGAATGCAAGACGTATTCCTTACAATTTGGCTATAAAAATTACCATTAAAAGCTGATTCATAAAGGACAGTCATTGAAAGGATTGAAGTGCTCAGTGGGATAATATTATTACCCCTGATCATCCAGCGTGTAGTCATTGTCGGATCTGCCCAGATGTCTCTGTGAGGCTATACAGCCAGGCAGAATGTCCTCTTGTGTATACGTCTGCTGTCTTAAATGTCAGATTTTTTTTGCCGTTAAGTGCTTGACTGTGATCCATGACAGGTGGAGAATTACTGGGAGGAGTGCCAGAATCTTCCGGACAAGCTCAAGGACTGGGACGCCTACAACGAGATGAAGAGCTCCATCAAGTTCTACCTGGACGTCTTCCCGATACTCCACAAGCTGGCCTCCAAGGTAACGTGTGGCGTGACAGGACTGGAAATTCATCCTGAAGGAGATGACACTCCGTTTATTAAAAAAAAGGACCACGACTAGACACTTCAAAATACTGTGGAACAATTGTTAGGGAATTCTTAACATCCTTGGCCATTTACAGACAGAACTCCGTCCCGGTCAAGATCTCAACGGATGGCAAAATGAAATGTTTGTGTGACTGTTGTTTCTTGCAGGAGATACGCAATCGTCACTGGCTTCAAGTGATGTCTGTGACAGGCAGCTCCTTCCAGTTGGAAGCCAACGTCTTCAAGCTGCTTCACATCCTAGACATCGGACTCATCGAGTAAGTCCATACCATCGCATTGAGGCGATTTCTAATTTGGAACTCATTTTGCGTGGCTCGGGTTTCTCTCACTGTCTTGACTCTGTCGTCGTTTCAGGCACCAGGCTGAGATTGAGGACATCTGTCGCTGTGCCAGCAAGGAGCAGGAGCTGGAGGTCAAGCTGCGCATCACGGAAGAAGAATGGACAGAGCAGGTAGGAGTCAAGCTGTCGACACGGGACAAGTTAGACCACCAACCAGTTCTCAACCACTGGGCGATTTTTACCCAGTATCCAGGATGTATTTTATGCATAGGTTACCAGGCAAAATCGACCACTGGCTGCTGATTGAACTTGGGCAAGAGCGACCGCAAGGTCACTGCGAGAATGAAGGTCGGTTAACAGGGATATATGAACCGCAAGGACGTAAGCAGAATGCAACAAGACCTGAACATCAGCGTGCTGCACAGTGCTACTTCTCTTCCTTAGGATGACATGGCTTGTTGCCAAGTTCCCTTGTTAGATCACGAATCTGCTGTTTGAGGGGTATAGATATTCAGAAATGGAGTCATTTTTGTTGTTTTGTGCAGATTTGATGCAAGTTTTTTTCTGTACTTGAGAAGTTTGTGTTTAACACTTTCAGGTCCTGTCATTTGAGGAGTATAAGAAACGTGGCCCCATCTACCTCGAGAAGGACAACTCGGAGCACCTCCTTGAGCAACTGGAGAACGCCCAGGCTCTCCTGGCCAACATGCTAACGTCCAGGTACATCGGGCCACTGAGGGAGGAGGCAGCGGGATGGGCAGAGAAGCTCAAAGGTGAGGGCTGTGATTGGTCAGGAGGGAGGTAATGTGATTGTGAGGGCTGTCAGGATTGGTTGGGAAATTGACTGCGGGATCAGTCATTGGTCAGGAAGTTGATGGTGTGGCTGGCCATTGATGGCAGTTACGTGATTGGTGACGAGGCGGAAAATGCGATTGGTTAGTGTGCAGTTTTCATAAGGCTGAAGACACAATTGGTCAGTTTTAGGTGGTCATGTGATTGGTGGGGATGAGGGTGACATTGCAGTTGGTCGAAAGGTTGATCATGTGTTTTGTTTCCTATTTACCATTATTTGTGTAATTCCTAAGGAAGGGATTGTTATGTGAATTCATGTTTTTACCCTCGACATTGAAACAAGAGTTTTCGTAACACAGAAGTATAAATCAGTTTTTAAGTATGATACCAACTCTTTTTCTTAATCTCTTAAAGTTATTTCATGCTTTCACATACTCAAATTTTTCCCACAGATGTTGTAATACTTTGTAATTTCATTACCTTACTAACAATCCATCATCTGTTCTTTTCTCATCCGTAAGCCGAAGTGAAACACTCTTTCTGGTAAAAAGTTCTCATTCATGAATCTTGGCATATCTGTTGATGTACCATGCACAACGCATGTCACCAGTCAGTACCCAAGCACCTTAATTTTTGTCTTGTTTAGCGTCGTCTTTTCAGGGGCAAGTCCTTCTTTGTGAGAGATGTTTATAGTCGTGCACTAGTCACTTTTCTCTTGACTCAGCACCTGTCTTTGTGTCTCGTCTTCGATATATTTTGTTCTGCTTGTTTGTGAAACCTATGGTGATGGTCTTTATGTTGAAATGGATAAACATCGGGAAATCAGCACCTTCTGTTGGCCATGTGGATATACCAAGCCAGATTGAATGTTGCTTCCTCTTGATAACGAGTAGTCATTTTATAATGCATATGGCATAGGAAGTTAGGGTTTGCACAAGGGACAGTGTACTGGAAATGAAGTAGAGAAGCCTGCAGGATTCCATGCCATAGGCAGCTGCACAATTCTGAAGGACAGTCATGGTTGTCATGGTTATATAGTATTCTCCATCACACCAGACCAGTCAGTAGCTGGTACCAGCACGCATGTCTGGTGTCTGACGTCACAGGTACCCATTTATACATTGGGGTGGAGAGGGGCAAGTAGGGGTAAAATAACTTTCCCAAGGTCATAGTATGGTACCCCCTGTAGGATTCGGACCCCCAACCCTATGATCAGCAGTTACAAACCCTAGCCACTGGGCCATACCTTCTCCAACATTGTTGCCCGAGAACGAAGTGTCCTCCCTCGTTAACGGACAAAGCCAACGGTTCAAGTCCCTCTTTTCTAGTGAATCCGTAGCTGTTGACGTTTGATGTTTTTTTGGGCAGGCGTTGCCGAAGTCCTTGAGCAGTGGTTAGAGGTGCAGGATCTCTGGCAGTACCTGGAGGCAGTCTTCAGCGTGGGCCGCACCGCCAAGGATTTGCCCCAGGAGGCCAAGAGGTTCAACCGGATTGACAAGAGCTGGACCAAGATCATGAAGAGAGCCTACGACACCAGGAATGTCTTGCAGGTGAATGATGTCAGGTTTTTGTCAGTTAATAGAATGTTAGCTAGTCCTCGAATGTGGTGTGCGGAGTACAAATGAATGAGATTCGTAACGCTCTTTGCCACTGTCAGGATTTTACACAGAGCCAGATGTAATCTTTCAATTGCATGCAGTTCACTAGCGAAAAATATAAATACACCGTTCATTTTCCCATCGCGCACTGCACATTGCCCGTGACTGGTTCACCGCTGGGTTTTTTTTTTAAAGCAATTTCGTAAAGTACGGCCCTGTACTGAGAAGAAAATGTTGTAAATTCCTGTCTCGGCAGTGCACCTACGGTGGGGAAGTACCCAAGGGTGTGGTCCTGCGACACATCTACGAGGAGCTGGAGATCTGCTTCAAGTCGCTGATGGGCTACTTGGACAAGAAGAGGCAGGCCTTCCCCAGGTTCTACTTCCTGTCCGACCCTGTCCTGCTGGCCATCTTGAGCCGGCCGTTTGACCTCGAGTCAGTCCGACCACATCTCAGGTAAGACAAGCTTGGAGACTCTAAAACCATCAGCATTACAAGAATCTACCTTCTGTAATCTAGCTGGTGTATTTATCAATGTATATGTATATCTATACATATGTGGTTGTTTATTTTTGCGTTCACAATGACGTAACTCGTACTTGCTTTAAAAAGTCAAATGCCATTCTTTAGTTTTTAGTGAAAGTTTCTTCTGTAATTTGTCTTGAGAGGCTGTAGACATATCTCGCAAGCCGTGTCAAAATGACCTGGCTTTGGCGGGTAATGAAACTTGCATCGGTGGAAAACGGCTGCAGGCATTAGCCAGTAACTTCCACAAGCACATCGTTTATTTTTTTGCCATTGTTCGGTGTCTTGGACTGGGCTTAATTGACCTGACTATGGCTAGAAATGATACAGCATGCATACAGAAGCCATCAAAGAGCGGCTTCACGCTTTTCTCACAGACACGTGTCTGTGAGCTGTAGCCAGTAATTTGGACTTTGCCACTGTCTGAAAAAGAATTACATAGCAATATGTCTTGACCGTGAATTCCCTTCTCTCGACCTCACAGGTGCATTTTCAACAGCGTCTACGACATCCGACTGGAGCAGCTGCCTTTCTCCTTGTCTCATAGCGCCAACTCCTCCCCGGAGAAGTCCTACCACAGCGCCCGGGAGCGACACCACTCCCCACTGCGGACCGAGTCCTCCTCCCAAGCCTACGCCCCCTCCTCCTCCTACCAGCACCACTCCCGGATGACCCTTGGGGAGAGCCTAGTGGGCGGGGCCGGGGGTGGGATCCAGTCGGAGCACCTGCTGCTGCAGGCCGTGGCCGTGGTCTCCAAGGAGACGGAGGTGCTGCAGTTGGATGAGGAGGTGAGGAAGATGAAACAAGCTGGGTATCCTATCTGGCCGTTTCCGTGACGACTAATACATTTTACTGTTGGCTCTAATTCTCCCCGTCAAAAAAAAGGACCTGTCACAAAGAAACTTGCTCTCTTGTCTTCATTAATCCCTTGAAGTCGAAAACGAGGAGAGCGTGTCAGCTGAAATTAATATCGACGTGTTGGCTGTGTTCCCCTTTTATTTGCCAGGTATCACTAAAAGACAGTGTAGAGATCTGGCTTCATGCCTTGAAGGAATCCATCGCTAAGACCATCTACTCCAATGTCTGTAAGATGATCGAGGACGTGGAGGCGGGCTTACCCATTGAGGAGCTAGCAGGCAAGGTGAGAAACTGACCCGCTCATCTCAGTTGTCAAAAAGGCCCAAGGGTGGCATTTTGCCAGGTCTAGTTTATCCTGCAGAGCTATTTAAGCATTTCAAGGAAACCAAGGATTCCTCGAAAGTGCCCTAGGCACTGTACCTCGCAAGCCTGAAGAAACCTGTTGAGAGGAGACAGTAGTGGTGGGAGGAAAAAACGCAGAAGAATATTCTGGGTTACACCCACGGAATCATGTAGGGACTGAAAACACAATGCACATGTGGACCGGGCTTGGAATCGAACCCAGGACCACAGAGGTGAAAGACCACGCAAAAACCATTACCCTAACCTTACCTCAGATGTCTCGGATATAAGTTGTTCTACTTTTGTGCTTGTCTCAGTTTCCCATGCAAGTGGCCGGGCTGGGCCTCCTCATGTACTGGACCAAGGAGTGCGAGCTGGGCATCATGGAGATCAGGAATGACCGCAAGGCCATCGCCAACACGGCCAAGAAGTTCGGCACCACCATGGGCCGGCTGTCGGCGGCGCTGACCAGGGGGACGTGGAAGACACTGGACGAGGGCATGACGCCGCTGCAGAGGCTGAGACTGGAGAGTCTTATCGCTGTGAGTACGCCGTGTGCTGGTTGGTTTCAATTCTCAAAGAGTGATCTCATGAGAGATTAACCTCCTGAGGGCAGTCTCGTGGCATAGCAAAACCCGGAACATTTTGAATGAGCACATGGCATCTTAATGGAGGTTGAGGTTTTGAAGAGTCTGATCATTATTAAAGGATGTGCTATTATTCTGTGTAATTTCTCCAGAGTAACCTAGAATAGGGTTAACCTTATGAGGACTACCTCTTGTTTTAACCAAACCGGGTAGACATTAGATGAGGGCATGGCTCCATTTTGATTGCTGAGGTCGAAGGACTGATTGCTTTAAAATTCTACTCAATTTATCTCCGGGAACATCTCCAGAGGAACCACTTTCTTAGATTCACCTCTTCTCAGAGTTACCTCACGAGGCTTGCCTCATGCTTTGGTTTCGGCAAAACCTGTACAATGTTGGACCATTTTGGCTTGCAGCAATCCCTGTACCTGCGGGACACGCTGGAGCACATGAGTAACCGGAAGCTGAGGGAGATTGGCGACTTTGAGTGGAGGCGTTGCGTCAGGTTCTACCACCATCTCACTGGTAGGTTGACTCTCTGTCCTCATCTGTTGCTACCCCTTTGCACACACACACCGTACAAGCTCTTGGTCAGACTGTTGTAGTCTTAAATCAAGGCCGTGGGCTAGTCCTTGAACCCGCTGGCATATTCAAACTTTCACGTGTATTTGAATTAGAAACTGTAGCAAGGACTATTTTTGAGCATTTGCTTGCGAGGAAGAGCACTTGCCATTCCTTGCTACATTTCATATGTTCAATACAGGTCGGTGTTAGGGTTGAGCAGAACTTTCTGAACATTTTCCCTCTATTTAAGTGAGCTCCCAATTTTTGAGTACTTGTTTCTGAGTTTTACATGTTAACGCATCTTTCAGCGGGCCGTGTGGACCCCCAGATCTACATGCTGGATGAGCGCTTCACCTACGGCTCAGAGTTCTATGGTGGTCAAGCCTCACTGGTGCTCACCCCTATCACTGAGAGGTGTTTTCTCACCATGGCTCAGGTGAGTCCAAAATTCTGAATTCCCTCGGGGACCCAATACTCATGGTTACTGAGCTCAGAAATTTGTTAAACGCAGAAAATAATGACTTCTTGGCAGAAGCAGGTTACCAGCCAAAATGGAATGATGAGTATACTGCTTGTGACTGGCACCCTGCTAATTTATGGTTAGCAGATATATTAGCTAAACACGATTTCTTGTGAATAAGCAGCTCTTGTAATGAACTCGGTGCATATACTGCCTAGGGCGCTTTGTCATCTTGCAATAAATTGAAGTGAAGAGCACTTGACAGAGACAGACATTTGAAAATGCGATTTTTATTTTAGGCCATGAGGCAGTTCAAGAACTGCGCGGTCACTGGCGGTACAGGAGTGGGCAAGACAGAGACGGCCAAAGGCTTTGCCTTCATGCTGGGCCAGTACCTGGCTGTGTTTGGATGCTCCGGGCAGAGTGACCCCGCAGGGCTTGGGAAGATACTTCAAGGCCTGGCGATGGTAAGACGACTTGCAGAGCTCGCTGCTGCATTTCTAGTTGCATCTGTTTTTCTTCTCACGTCCCGCACCACCCACCTGTCCATCTGCATCCAGTCTTTGCTTAGGGGCTAGCTTGAGAAACTCTAGAAAGTCTACCACCCGTCTGTCTGACTAGCTGGTTAGTCAGTGTCTCACACACCCAAGCTTTCTATTGATTACAAGCACCCATTGGCTTTGAAGCTAACGTTGGACTCCTCGTAGTTCTTGTGGTTTCTGTAACGGACCGTTAATATAGCTTTTGTTGCAACTAGAATAGCTCTAGCTGCCGGCAGATCCGGAGGGTCGCCAGCGTAGGGCCTCTGGTGGAGCACCCTGACCTGCTTCATTTGTAATAGTTTAACTTTTTGTGCGCACCGAAAATTGGTTTCTATTTCGGGATGCTTTGGGTTTGGGCGGGTGCAGGAAGGGATTGGCAAAGTTCCCCGGGCGGGAATTGTTTAACATTGTTAAACATTCTTTTTGGATGAGCAGTTGTAACGTAGTACTTATTGTTCTGACCGCAGTGCGGAAAGCTGTAAGCCAGATTTTCAGTGGATGAAAAAAGAAGTTTTGTCGTTGTAAATCCCTTGAGTTGTGTCCCCCTTTTTGGTGTCGCTGATTAGGAGAACAAGACCCCACTTGTTCACGCTGCAGTATCTTTGCCATGCTGCGTTAAATGGTTGTGGTATAGCTTACTAACGGACAGGATTTCAGATGGACTTCTTATGTTCAGCTGAGACAATACACGGTCATCAGTCTATCTGAAGTGTGGCGGACACAGTAGGAGGGCGCTATTTGATTTGGGTCCAATCTTTTGTGTTTGCTTCAAATTTACGCACTTCAAACAGCGCCCTCTTGTGTCCTCCATGCTTTATAAAGGCTAATTACTCTGAACGGAAGAGCATTCCGAGGTTTACAACTGAGCATTGGGGAGTTTAGATTATTTTCTGTCTTTAACCCCTCGATTGGTCTTTCATTTTCATCTCGTCTTATGCTGCATCCTCAGGATGGTTGCTGGGGTTGCTTTGACGAGTTCCAGCTGCTGCAGACCGGCGCCATCGCCATGGTGCTGGATCACGTCCATGCCATCATGGCTGCGGTGCGATCCCGGAGCAAACATTGCATCTTGGGAGATGGAGAAGAGGTGAGGTTCAGAGGTCACTACAAGTAACTCTCATCATTGATGAGCTTTACGCAAGTTCAGTCAGCACCCGTCAGTCAACAATTGGTCAATTTTGCCCGGTCCTCAGGATATTTTATATGCTTAGGTCACCAGGGAAAATCAATCGGTAGTCAGCAAAAAGTTGCTGATCATCACCACATTTCCTGCACCGATGAAGAAAGACCAAATTGTTAAGCATTTCATGGTTAAGCTCACGGTCCAAGAGCCATAAATGATTGATTTCTTGCCTCGATGGCCTCTTCCGCCAGGTGACCCTGAAGAGTGGCATCTCCCTCTTCATCACCGTCAACAACGAGACGGCCCCGCCGGAGGGCATCCCTGTCGACATCAAGCTCCTCTTCCGCACCGTGGCCCTGGTCATGCCCGACTTCTCCCTCATTCTCAAGGCGCGCTGTGCGGCCTACGGCTTCCGGTCGCCCCGGATGCTCGCCGACAGGCTCAAGATGGTGGCCCAGCAGTGCAAGGAGCAGCTGTAAGTTTCCAGAAAAGGAATCGACTCTGATATCCAGTGTCAGTGGAACGTAGTAGACTTCAGAGTGGGATGACATGAATTGGAGACATCCAGAATGTCTTACCATTGCTCTGCCAGAGAATCAAATGTGGAATACCGGCTTTCATTTGCCACCAAAATAACGTTTATTTATTTATTTTATTTGGTAAGGGCCGTGCAAGCGTAACAGCATTTGAACGTTCAGTTTTCAAACCTGCAAAACAATTAAAAATAATTATTGCTAATATTCTTATTACCGAAAATGGGGCACTTGGGAGACATTCCCATAGGAACATGCACAAAATTTTTCAAACTTTACCGTCCCATAATTCAATATTCCCAATCCGATCTTAACCAAACTTTGCATGTTTTCCTTTCAGACCCTAATCTATCATCTCTCAAAATGTGGACGGTAAAAATTTTCCTCCTTTTGGTAGTTGGATCATTAGGGAGACATTGAAATGTCTCCCTAATGACCGATGTCTCCCTAATGTTGAAAAATTTACCACAAAATGTCTCCCAAGTGACCTATTTGGAAATATTCATCAAACCAAAAATAATGCCCAAATGTTGTCTATTGCATGAAATTTGTTTATTTGTTTACTCACCCCCCTCTAATTCTACCTGCATGCTCCTCCCCTTCCTTTGTTTTTCCTACCCCCCTCCTTCTTCCATTCCCTAAACTCCTCCCTCAAATAACAACCCCCAGGACTCCCGACGAGCACCCGGTGTTTAACATCAAAAACATGATCAGCGTCCTATTGCATGCCGTGGGACAATGGCGCGATGTGGAAGGGTAGGGTTTTGGCCATCCAAAGCCGTGTCCGAAAGTTGTGGCTGTGACTTAAAGTGACACGTGCACCAATGGAAGCCGTTGGCTAGCGGCTTCCCATAGACGCATGCGTTATTTCCAGCCGCAGCCAGCTTATTTGGACTCGGCATCTTGCACGAGACATGAAGTGATGTGGCCACTAAATCTCCTCTTCCTGTCGCACACTAATATTTCAACCCTAACCCATTCCCACATCCATCAAAGTCTAACACCTGGTTTGTTAGATTGTGATAGATTGATGACTTTAGAGTCACTGGAGTACTTCTACGTCTTTGCCACTTGCAAATCTATGCACGCATGCTAACAGTAGACGTAGCCGTTAGTTCTAGAAGCCTGTTCTCAGATGACGTCACACAACTCTTGGTATTCTCAGTTTTGTTCAAGAACAAAGTGCCTATCATTTATAGTCTCATGCATTGTAGTTTATTTTGGAGAATTCAGCAAGGATACTCACAAACACGCATAGGAAGTTAGGCTAAAGTGTTTTGCTTCAGTGGTGGTTTTTTCTCATGCTGGCTCAGTGCTGAAAATGGCTTCAGGCATGGCAAGTTTTTGTGTCTGTCTCCCACTTAGTAACTTTCAGATTAATGTCATGGAAACAAAAGAGCTGTCATTGAAACATAATAGTTGTAATCCCAAAGCTGTGCTTCATCAAATGTATTCAGTAGAATCGACTTCGTAGTTTGTACTTTTTCCCCACAAACGTTTTGACCCTCCTGTTGCATTGGTAAAGTTGTTTTGACTCGCCGACTTGCGATGTTTAGTGTAAAAGTTCTCTGCCAACAATTCTAACAGCCTTTTCTATTGGCTGTCCAGGCCCCGGCTCTCAATTCTCAACCAATCACTTTGCTACTTCATTAATGGCTTGATTAGACAACTGCACTTGCAGCAGTGAATTATTCAATACTGGAGTATCAGGTCCCCTTTTTATTTGAGTTCTAATTTTTAAAAAAATTGTAAATAGAAATAAAACCTTTAACAGGGGTTGTGTCTAATTTGATGTCAAGTGGAGTATAGTTGTTTAATTTGCTGTGAGACTTAGAATTCTGGGGTGACCTTCATGTTCCTGTAGTGGATTGGCCAAAGGTCAGACATGTGACTGCAGCCCTATGCTCTAATTGGCGCTTGTGTTGTTGGCAGTGTAGTACAGGTGATTCACCATCATGGTTACAGAACCCTGAGACAAAAAATTCCCACCCCACCTTTCGTTTTCGCAGACAAAACTTCTTATGGTTTCATTGTTTACCTGCCTTTACTTGTAGATAACTTTCAAAGAATCAGAAGATATCCATAGTTTTAATTGATCTGTAGCATTAACATGATTTTAGATGGAGTGCATTCAATTTTAACCTTTTGTAGCTTCAATTTGACAAACTTATTGCACATCGTAGTAATACTACACGGGATTGCAGTTTTCAGACATTAATCCACAGCCATTCTAGATACTGAGTGCCGACACCTTCACAGAATCAGCCAAGTATCTTTACTAATCAAGACATTTCACTTTTAAGAGATACTAGCACATGCAACTGGTGCTCCAAATCAACCCTGTAAATATTTGCTGATTATTGTAGATAAACAAGTAAAACCCTCCTGGCATTAGAAGAACTGGTATAGTGGAGAACTTGTAATTGGTTGGGAATGATTGAGAATTTCATTGGTCAACAAAGATGACAGTGGCTCTTCCTATTCCAGGGCATTTTTCAACCAGTGACTGGCATTACGAGGGAAGCCTGGAATCGTCTGTTAAAGAGTGATGTGTTGCAGAAAAATTTGTCTTTCAAGACCCACTGATTGAGCAAACTTGAAAGTTTCGTTAAAGCAAGGATCAAATGTCCAACAGCCTGCATTTCTTTTCAAATCTCTGTCTTCTGTCGTCATCTCTCCTTCCTCTTGCTTACTTTCCTTAATATCTCACCTCCTCCTAGGTCCAAAGAGTACCACCAGCTCTTCGGCATCAGTGGGTTGTCCACGGCTGTCCAGCACGCCCATCTCGGCCGCAAGTTGACCAAGGAGGAGCGGATGGAGCTGTCCCGAGCGAGCTCCCAGGGGTCCATTGTCCAGCCAGGGAGTGCAATGCGTGAGATTTGTTGGTTTAAAAGTTGATGAGCGATGAGTTGTATTTCATAATCCTCTGTGAATGTGTAGCTCTTACTTGAAACTCATCCGTAACTGACTTGGCACTGAGGAAGTTTGCTAACGATTTGGAACAAAATCAGAGCAATGTGTCTTGCTTGAGGACAAAGACGTGATCCTTCCTGAAATACTGACAAGGACAGAGAAGATTTGCTTAGCTAAAAGCAGGTTACCAGCTAATATTGAGTGACATTTGTACCGCTTACGACTAGCTTTGAGATGATTTGCTTAGCTCATGTAAAATTTGCTTAGCAGTATTATCTTCAGAGGAGCTCCAAGAAATTTGGCCAAATGTCAGACAGGGTAAACGTCAACGTTCTGATAGTAATGTTTTTCTGAGCAGTAAGGCTAACGTGTGATGGTACTCCAGAAACTTTCCTCTGAGGTAAACTGGAGGATGGCGAGACTGACTTTTACTTTCCAACCATTGGTTTGTACTTATAAAGTTTGATTTGTCTTTGCACAGCCTCGGCGGCCATGTTGAAGACCGTGGAGAAGCAACAGCGCAAGCCAGGGGTGCCCAATCCAATGACCCCCGCTGCCAAGGCCGAGCACGCAGTGGTCGCTCAGGCTCTGCATAATGTCATCGGGCCCAGGCTCAAACCGGATGTGAGTTCACTCGAATTAAATGTCCCACTGAAAACTACCAACTTGCCCAGATGCTGCACCAGTCTCTCTCAGATTTAGGGTCAGGGAACAGCCAGCAAATGTAGGCGGCCTATCTCTTCCATATGAACTCTAACATAACATCAGCTTGATTATTAACGTCCTCACACAAATGCTCAGGTGCTACAGTTTAAAGTGGAATTGAAATGTGGCCAAGTGGGAAACGAGAAAGCAAAAGTTGATACAGCTCATAGCAATTCTTAGAGTGTAATAGCCGTCTGATGGCTTCCCTAAACTTGAATGAACCGTCCGTTGCTCCTGCCACAAAGTCATCTAACTTCATAACTCCACACCATAAGCAGACCTATGTTGTGTATAGTCTAATCCGATTCAATGCCATAACTGCGGTGGCCCCGCACTCAAACGCACAGTCTTCAGCTTGACGCGCGTACATTTGGCAAATCACGACACCCTATGGGTCAAAGAGGCGTGGAACGCAAGCGTACCACCTGTCCACGAGCGTTGTGCCACCGCAGTAATGGCTTCTCATTCTGGTTGTCGAGTTACAGCATAGAGTCTACACATGAAGTGTTGTGGTATGGCTGACTAGTTGTGAAAACTACATGTAGGAGGCCCTTAATTCTTTCAGAATCCATCTCATTGGTTGAAAGTGTACTTGTCAGATAGAGTAAGCGAAGCAGGTACATGAGTGATGAAGTATTTTGACAGAAAATAGCTCCCAATGTCCCCATCCTTCATATTTTCTGTTCCTTTCAGCATCGGGTGGGCTTCTCGTGTGGTAAGCAACTAACAGTTGCGTGCTTTGTTTTGTCCAACACCAGGCTCTGTACATCTTCAACAACGTAGTCAAGGATGTCTTCACAGCCATGGGCAGCCCGCCGACGCCCCAGTCTAGCCGGGCGCGCCGCAACCACCTGAACGTGGAGCACATGGTGGTGGACAAGGCTCAAGAAAACGGCATCATGCCCCACACCAACTGGGTCAACAAGGTCATGCAGCTGTACTCCGTCTCCCAAGTCAACCACGGTGAGACATTCTGGGGGATCTGGGGAATTATACTCAGATAGGAGAGGAGCATGTGTTCTTGTCTTTTTGTCAAAGATGTTCAGGGATGATTGGATTGAGTGTGGCCGTTTTTAATTAGGAGAGCCTCGCTTCAGATTTTGTTATGTGAGCTTTCCATGTCGGATGAAACCAAAGAGGAAAGTGAACTCAGTTACATGTTTATAGATAGGTATCATTTTTGTCTTGCTGGCAGGTACAGTTTTAGCTTGAGGGTTTCTTGGTAACAGTTTCAAATTTGCAAAAGCTAGACCAGACCCTCCAAAGGGGATAGTTATGTGGTTAAGATGTTGGAAATCCATCACAAACTTTCACCGTGGACTTAGGTTTGAGAAAGAAGGAACCTAAAAATAAGATCTTTATCGTCATATTTATCCTCACGTAGCCCTTTCTTATATATACCTATTCATATGAGTCTTTTTAATATGAAATTCATCAAGGGGATGAAATAAAAACGACATCCCCAGGTTAGTGGCATAGGTAGGATTTTAGTAGTGGGGGTGCATAAAGGGGACACCAGCATCTTGTGGGAGGGGGCACCAGCTTTCAGTGGTGTGGTTTTTTTGGGGCAAGTTTTTCTTAGCCTTGTTGAATATCCATTCATCTGTTTTTTCAGTGGGGGGGGCACCAGGAATTTGTGAGGGGGCACAAAACACCACTACCCCACATTTTGATGAGCGAAGAACCACAATGCATCTTGACAGTTGTTTTTGTGTCTTGAATTGTAGCCATCATCGTCGCGGGTGGCCCGGGCACTGGCAAGTCCAGCGCCATCCAGACCTTGGTGGAGGCACTGTCGGCCATTGCCCCTGCCCACTCCCGCCAGTCCCGCAGCAGCGTGGTGTCCAGCAGCATCACGGCCATCAGCCACAAGCTGCAGCGCCTCAACCCGCTTGTGGTGGACGACCTGGCCCTCATGTTCGGCCACCTCAACCAGAACCGGGACTGGGTGGACGGCGTCTTCACCAACATCTGGCGCAAGGCCAACCGGGTGAGAACCTGTCCACGTTAGCGGACCAATTTTTAAAGAGCTACTTTGCCTGGAAATATTTTCAACACAAGCAGCCAAGGGCATGTTCGAGGGGCGACCATTTCTCGACCACTGGTCAATTTTTCCCTGGTAAGCCGTGGGCAAAATACATCCTGGGTACCGGCAGAAACTTGCTGTGATTGTGAGCAGGAGACAGTTTTAATGAGTTTCAATATTACATCATTCCAACTCTTAAAAAAGAGAATAACTCTAGAAGTTTCTTTGTTTTTCCTGTTCAGAATGTCAGCACAACTTGGCTGTGCCTAGACGGTCCCCTGACCCCCAGCTGGGCGGACAACTTCAACAGCGTCTTGGACAACGACAAGGTCCTGCATCTGCACAATGGTGACCGGCTCTTCCTGAGCGACAACGTTAAGCTGGTGTTTGAGACCGGCGACCTGACCATTGCCTCGCCGGCGACCGTCACCAGAGCTGTAAGACCTTGTTAATTTACATGTCGAATTCTTGGAGTGGAAAAGGAGGCAATATCCAAATCCTAACTATGAGGCACTTTTTGTTTTTTGAAGGTTTCTAACACAAGCCTTCTTGAATTGGCCAGAATCTATCGTTCTATGCTTTTTTTCTCCTGATTTACCAGGGCATCGTCTATTTGGATAAGGACGTTCTGGGCTGGCGTCCCATCGCTCAGGCCTGGATGGAGAATCGCAACCAGCAAGAAGTTCACGTAGGTTTCTTCCAACTCAGATGTTCCTTTGTCCCTCGTTTCCAAACACCAACACAGCTTACTGCTAAAGAATGTATAATTTTATTAGAATATCTGATACTTTGGACTGTTTTATCAAGCAGCTGTCCTATCTAGCCAGGCCTATCTAGCTAGGCCTATCTAGCCAGGCCTATCTAGCCAGACCTAGGATTGAAGAGATACTTTATTTCCTGTATTTGTGCAGTGTTTACAGAAAGCCTTCAACAAGACCATGGATGCTGTCGTGAATTTTGTCCTGTACGAAACCAGGTACGTTCTCTCCTTCCACTTTGGTCAATTTTCTCAAGAGAAACGACAGAAAATACCTTCTTATTTTTCCAGCCGTCAGTCATAAGTTTTGTCTCTACTTGTGCAGATTTGATGACTGATGATTGAAGTTTCAATTGATTGTTGTTGCAAAAGACATCCGTTCAACTTGATCAAGTTCAGTGTGAAAATTCATGCTTCTTTAATACCACTCTGAAACTCTTTTCTGGCGAATCCCAAATTAAGCACACATGTATTTGTAAGTGTTTACATTTGCACAACTCAAAAGGCTAGTTCATACATGGAGCAATGGCATTCATGAATGTGAAATTGTGCCCCAAGATCACATATTTTGGTAGGATTTCACAAAGCTGAACTCATTTAAACGAGCATATGTACGAATTGTTCACATCGGAATTCTTGATTGTCTCGCGATACCCAGACCCTTGGTTCCAGTCTGCGAAGTGGGTCTCTTCAAGATGTGTCTGGGCCTGCTGACGGCCATGCTCAACGAGCACGTGGAGATTGGCGGCGAGCTGCACATCGAGCGCCTCTTCCTCTTCTGCCTCATCTGGTCCTTCGGCGGGCTCCTGGAAGGCAGTGACCGCAAGAACTTTAGCGACTTGCTGCGGACACTGACGTCGGCGTGAGTAGTTGTCGTGATGTATGGTTATGGCAGCGTCTCATGTGAGCAAGTTGAAAAAAATCGAAGTTATAAAGTGGCCTCTTTGATGCAAAAGCCTGGTGGTCAAATCCTCTGTAAAACCCTTAGGTTGACGAGAGTACGGAAAACGTAATGCCAAGCCCAAATAAAGGACAAGTTCTGCTGTGGTGAACTGACTTGTTGCGTTAACTTGAACCACTTTCATCATTCTCCTGATTTCTTTCTCAGGTTGCCCGACTACGATCACGACATCTCCGTCTTTGACTACTACGTGGATGAGTCCGGCGAATGGGACCCATGGCTGTCTCGCGTCCCCGAGGTCACCTATACGTCCGACACCCACGACCTGCTGGGAGAAATCTTTGTGGAAACAGTTGACACGGTATGTCCAAACCAACCTAAATAGGAATTAAGATTAAAATTTGTGAGATTTTTCACATCAAAATCTATCCCTTGACTGTGTGTTGGTAGAGGGCAGAATTCAAATATTCGAAATTCGATTAAAAAATCCCTTTTTTTTTTCAAATGTTGTGTTTCAGATTCGCTGTCGAGTGATTCTGGAGTTTGCTAATCTGTCCAATATGCACGTCCTCCTGGTTGGACCTCCAGGCTCAGGGAAGACGGCCATGATCAACGACTTCATCAACACGCTGGGTGAGATTAAGTAGAAGGACTGAATTTCTGTCCGATTTAGAGTTTGGTAAAGGTCTAGTCCACCTGCATACTTCAGAATAAACGGTCTTTATAAGTGTGAGGAAAGATTATAACATAAGTACTATCAAGATGTATGATATCTGAATGTTTGACACCCACAATTATGTCTGTAAAAAGCACCAGAGCGAGAACCAGTGAGTAAGCCAACAAGCTGTTTGCACTACACTTCCTTCTTCAAAATGGCATCACACTTGGGTACTCTGTATACCCCTTCTAGAATTTTACCATGGTGCACAAGCAGTTGGAAAAAAAAGAAGTGAAAAAAAAAATCTCTCTGTTTAGTGTTTAATCTCCAGACATTTTTGCCGTTTCAGATCCATCTTATCAAGTCACCAAGCGTCTGGTCTTCTCTGGCGCGTCTACTGCCTCCCAACTGCAGCAGTTTATTGTGACCAACATCCACCATCGCAGAGGTAAAGAAGGAGCATATCTCAATCGAACAAAAACGAACCGCAGAACTGAACCGAGCCAAAGCCAAACTGAGACCAAAGTGAAGTCAGAATGGAGCACTTGCTAAACTTCATAGCAAGATTTTCAGAATTTTTTTTTTTCAGTCACTGAATTCAATTGATCCCAAATTGTTTACCATTCCGAATAAGCTTAGTAACTGTGCTTTCTAACTTTCTGAACCGTTTTCAATCCTGTTTGTGTTGTGGTTCTTTCCTCGCCTTCCACCTTTTGTGACCCGAATTCGAATCCGACCTGGGTCAGGATGTGGATCGGGTTTGGAGTCCATGCCTGATTCTGTAGGTTTTCCCTGGAAGATTTATCTGGGGTTTCCCACCTCTAAAACTGAACATTTCTACATGGTCTTTTTAATCATTACTTCATCCCGTAATTGGTGCCAAATGCGCTGTTGGATGTTATTTCATAAATGAATAAAATTTGACCAATCAGGGTTTGTCTATGGAGCGCGCGACAACAAACGGCTCCAGCTCTTCATCGACGACCTCAACCTCCCCCCTGCCGACGAGCACGGCGTGCAGCGTTGCAACGAGCTCCTACGCCAGCTCCTGGACGACCGCGTCCTGGTCACGCTGCAGAAGCCATTTGAGTGGCGTACCATCCAGGACCTTGTGGTACTGTCGGGTCACACACGCAACGTCTACCCTAGCGTCGGGAACAAGAAGATGCCTCAGAGGCTATTGGTAACTTTTCGTCTCTTTTCATCAAACAAAATTTTTGTCCGTCTGTCATTAGTGTTTAAAGGAGATCACGATTTCTGGAACGGTGCGACGGTTTATCATTCCAGTAACACTCCATACTCAACGTGTACTAAAACCTCCCAACTGCTCATATTTTAACAAATGTCAATTCTCTGTTCACTTACTTTTGTGGTGTTTGTTTTCTTAAGCACATCTTGCCACATTGACACCTGTTCGGAATGCCTTGCATTGTCTTATACAAGCGATTTAAGAGTTTTTCATTGTTTCAGATCAGTCTTGTTGAAAATGCTGAACAATGTAAATGCTGCATTCAAAAAACAGAAATGGGGCTTGCTGAATTTTTTTTCTGCATTAAATAGTTTGACAATTACTCATGTTTATATTGTGTTTGTTAGATTCTTGCAAAAAAGGTCATTGTTTTAAAAAATTCCTTAAAATGTTCAATCCTGCACACTATTACAATCCTGGTCCCATACCTTACGATCTTATGAGATGTGTACTGCAAACTTGAGTTTGGCACTGAAATTTTACAAAGAAGAAAATTTCTTTGATTAACAAATTGAGTTTTTTGACCACAGCGGCACTTTGCCGTGGTCAGCCTACCTGAGCCCCACGACTCGACGCTGACCGGCATCGTGGACGCCATTCTGGACGGTAACATGCACAAGAACAACGGCCAGAGCCTAGCCCAGGAGCTGCATGAGGCCATAGTGACCGCCTCCTGCCAGCTGCTGACGAAGGTCCAGGCCGTCCTCCGGCCCTCCCTGATGCCTGGCCGGCACCACTACATGTTCACCCTGCGGGATCTCACCAAGGCCTTCCAGGTATGAGCTAACCAGTCCTTTAAAGCCAGCACTTGAGAGCTACACAATGGCTCACTCCAAACTACTTATTGGTATTGGTTTTGTCTGGAAACCAACTTTTGGAGAAAAAAGACTGGATATGTTGGCCAACTGTTCAAAATCACAAATGTTGACTCACGTGAGTTGGTATATTTCTTACCAAAATCTTATAGTTGGCAGCATTCACCATGTCGCCATGGAGCAAACTCGTCCATGCAAGTCATTTTGTGACATCTTCTTCAAATGCTCTAAACATTTTTCTCCCCAGTGCCTTGTGCGCCTGTCCGAGGAGGCCCGAGGCGAGATCAGCATGGTGACGTCACTCTGGCAGCATGAGGTACGACGCATCATGCAGGACCGGCTCTGTCGCACGGCAGACATCAACTGGTTTGAGCAGACACTGGCGGACATCGTCAAAACGGTAACACTTCTACTCAAGCTAGAACCCTTACATTTTTCCATTCATAGACGGGTCATTCCTTGAGGTTGGGGCACAAGTTGTGACAGTGTCCATTGTTATGTGAGTTCCATAAAAATAAACAGCTATTTCCCTGCATGTGGATTCCACATTGACGTTGTTATACATCTTGCTAAGCTGAATACAGAGGTGTGTGTTATTTTTAGAGAGTAAATGACCTACTCTAAAGGTCATGACAGGCGGTTAAAGTTTCCCATGTAACAAGGACACTGTCACAAATTGTGCCCCAACGTCATGGAATGACCCATATGCATGCCTAGTCACCATACCGCTGACAGTGCATAAGAAATATAAGACATATTGCAGTTATTCCTCAGTTTGGAAGGACCCAGATTGAATGCCATGATATCCCTTTTATGTGTTTCCATTAGCACTTTCCAGAAATCCCTGATGGTGATATTCTGTATGAGGATTTTGTGACATTCCCCATCGAGCCGAGGACTTACGTCCGGCCCGTCACTTCTCTCTCTCAGAAATCTGTCAGGGTAAGTCAGTCCATCTGTTTTTCGTAGCAGTTAGGGTAACAATGCATTCTTTGAAGGTTTGAGAGCATATGACGAGGACTTATCCGCTCGCTGTGGTGAGATTCAGACCCGTTTCTCACTGGTCGTACTTGATGGAAGGGTCAGTTTTTGCCCTGAGCCTCTGTGAGAAACAAATTCATTAGGCTGAACTTCAGTTGGGACTCACACCCTGGCGAAGCTGTTCTCCCTTGACACAGGGCATCACCAAGTGCCCGGGAGAAGAAACACGTTCACAGACTGACTCTGGTGGGATTCGAAACCAGGGCCGCATTGGCCGCCCTCAACTGAGTTGGACCCTCTCTTGAATTCCTTAGGTCGTCCTGCAGCCCGTGGAGCAGCTGGACAAGGTCCACCAGTGTGTCCACTCTCACCTGACCCGCTACAACGAGGAGTTTGGCAACGTCACCATCAACATCATGCTGTCGGACGACATCATCCATCATGTGATCAGGATCCACCGCGTGCTCAGCTTCCACCATGGGTGAGGCGACCATTTTTTTTTCTTTCAAATGAGAGACAGAATTCAGACTTGGTTATATTTCTTTGACACCTCAGTCTCGTAATAGGCTCACTTTTTCCCTAGTTTGGAGTGCTGGATGCCATAAAATTTCACAGAACCACCCTATTCTGACCAGATGTAAATAGGGTCACATGACCCTGCAATTTGTCACCAAAAGCACACAAGACATGTAGACCTCAATTAATTTCTGGTGGTAACTTTGCCTCATTCACAAAACCCAAGATAACCACAGTCATCCTTGGTGAGTAAACAATAATGCTTTGTTTATGCCAGAAACTGTATGCAGGGTCTCGACACACTAATTATGGGTCACTCTGAGGGATCTTTGGTCTACATCCAGCACAGCCACACTGTGGATGCTGTTTCCAGGCTTTCATTAAATTACCACACAAGACTGATTGCAAAGATGAAAGTAGGCCTGCCTCATATAGTCGCACAAGCGTAGCCAGCAATTTGAGAGATACTTGTGCTCTATGTAACACTGCAGTCCAAGAATAGATTGTTTTACCCAACATGAGGCTAGTTTGAGTGAAGAGAATCATCACTCATGAAACGACCCAGTAGTAAACAGTGAGTTGTATTTTTTTTTACAGTGGTAACCTGTTGATGGTGGGCGCCATTGGTAGTCACTTGACCACGCTGGTCAACCTCGCCTTGCACGTTGCCGACATGCCCATCCATCCCATTGACACATCCAGGAGCAACAACTTCTTTGACGGTCTGCGCTCGGCCGTCAGGCTGGCTGGAACTGAGGGAAAGATGCTGACCCTCATGTTCACTGTAAGTGGGTAACATTCCTCATATGCCCAGCCCAACCCACCCCAACTCAACCCAGCCCAGTCTAATCCAACTCAACCCAGCCCAATCTAATCCAACCCATCCCAGCCCAACCCAATCCAACCCAACCCAACCCAATCCAACCTAAACCAACCCAACCCAATCCAACCTAAACCAACCCAACCCAGTCCAACCCAACCCAACCCAATCCAACTCGACCCGATACAACCTTACCCAACCCAATCCAACCCAACCTAAGCCAATCCAACCCAACCTAAACCAACCCAACCCAGTCCAACCCAACCCAACCCAATCCAGACTATTTTGGGGGATACCACCTGGCAAGTTTGAGCAACAATTATAGTTCTCTCCAGTTCAAGCAACATCATCTAAACGATGGATAGTTTGGACCCTGTAGTCAGCCCTCTGGAACCAGCCCTAGGGCATGACCACGACTCTGGTTATCCATTGCTCACTAATATTGAGGGAACTGTTCAATATAATTGTATGAGTTGTCATTGACCATGTATGCTGGGAGAGTTGCAGCTCATGACAAAATGTCAGTACCGATAAGATTTTTATACAAAAATTTGACGAGGGTCTAGCGAGCATAACTGCACTGCATGTGGGTATTGGTAACAAGCACTTGAATTGTGGCTAAGCTGTAGGTACAGATTTAACTTGATCATTACTGCGATGGAATCACCTTCCTTCTTGCATTATTAATTTTGAAAATGGGCTTTCCTTCTAGGCATGTCACATCCCCTATTGGTCAAAAAGTTTAACAGGCTCAGGCCTCCTCTCTGTGAGCCTGATATTAGGGCTGAGTCAATTTGAATAGTTCACTATTCGAATATTCGATCTTCATTTGACGGAATATTCAGTTGTACTGACGGACAGATTGTTAATGAACACACCATTTACAAATCAGTTGCAATAATGCACACAGTTGTACTTTACAATCACTATAATAGCTTCTAAGAGTATCTCCAGCCATGATTTTGCAAGATTTAAGAGATGAAGACTACGTCTTGCCCGATTGAAAATTTTATTTAATTTTTTTTTTAATTTTTAATGGATGATTTACTTTTTGAATTGTAAGATTTCTGTCATTTTTCATTTGTATCTGCTTGAAACAAGTCTCCAAAGTACAAATTTTCTCATTTAAAACAAAGAATATTCTCCCTTCCATTTCATGAATTTTGCATTCGAATATTCAAATTGGGAAAAAATTCTAATATTGGATAATCAGTCGAATATTTGGATATTCGGATATTTGGCACGGCCCTATGTGGTATCAGAGCAGTAATGTCTCTTAATTCTCTTAATTCAAAGTTTAGCCTCTCCATTGATAGTCTGCCAAAGTTTAGCCTCTCCATTGATAGTCTGCCAAAGTTTAGCCTCTCCATTGATAGTCTGCCAAAGTTTAGCCTCTCCATTGATGGCCTGTGTTATTGCATCTCCTGTATGTTTTTTTGCTCGGACCACAGGCCCGGGATTTGAAGGAAGAGGTGTATCTAGACGCCATCAACAGTCTGCTCGTTTGTGGCGAGTACCCACCCCTCTTCTCCAATGATGAATTAGACGGACTTCTTCAGGTGAGAAATTTTTAAACTATCGAGGAAATCATAAAGAGATCTTTTTTAGACACAGTGGGGCTAAATGGTTAAGTTGGGTGATAGGAAGACACCAGACGTAGCTACAAGGACAAGACAGTGATATAATTGATTCTAGAAATCATATTTGTTGCCAATTACATCGCTAATGTTTGCCTGATTTATCATCTCATTACCTTAGCCCTTAAGCGTGTCTGTTTGAGAGCCTTTTTTCCAAGTGTGCAGATATGTAAATGAGTTGACCCTGTGACATAGGTCAGAAGGTCGGGAACGCCCAGGTGCATTTGCGACTCTTTGTGGGAGACATCAAGACTGTTTCAAATGAACAGAGAAGTTTTGCTTGGCAAAAGAAACAAATTATTTTCACTGCAGAAAAGAAAAAAAATCAAGTTACCAGCTAAAGTGTCATATATTGCTACATTGCCTGTGACTCCCAGCTTATTTGTGCTCAGATTGTATATATGCTGTTTTGGCGAGACAACTCCGTGAAATCAGGTCAAGGGCTATAGCTGTACGTCAACAAGACTTTCAGTAGATTTGAGTGATTTGGCCTCGTTTTGATTGTATTCATCATCATCGATTATAAGATGTATCCCCAACCACTTACCTGCCACCATCAACCTCAACCAGACACCAGCCCCCGGCAGACCTGAAATCTATTAATTCTTTCTGCATTTGAGCATTGAAGTTGGGACCATCACGAGACCAATCACCATCCCAGTCACAAGTAATGCGCGGTGAACAATGATGTGGGATTTCTTTTCGCTGCAGTTCATTTGGGGACAGCTCGTGACTTGAATTCAGACCGGAGGTCTTGCATCGTTTGATGGGAATCGTGTGATTGTCCCGACGGATGTTTACTAACACACTTGCACTTGAGAGAAAGAAGCCTTGAATGCAGTCATCGCTTGACTAAGCTACCCTGACTGTTTTATTTGCAACACTCATCATTACAAGCTATGTTTACACTGCCAATTTGTTGGTGTCATAAAGCTCTGCACGATTTCGGCCAACTAGCGATAATAAAATTAAAGTGACGACAAGCAATTCTGACAGACCCACAGTGAAACCGTTTGACAAGCTGTACTTTGGTGCCAATTTGTGCAGTGTCCAACAATGTGAGGGGAATTGATAATTCATAATATCCATCATCTGGCGATTCCCTTGGCCCATACATTATCAACAACTTCACTCAGACAGGGAAAAAACTTGTATCTGGGGTTTTCCATGCTGGCTTCATTTTTTTCACCTCCCTGATTTTGGAGGCTTTTTGGTTCAATAAGTCACATTTTGTGAGAAAAACGTAACACTGTACGCTGTTGATCCCCAGGTGGAAGTATTTTTCCACGTAGCTCAAACATTGTAGGCCTAAGAATGGTTTCTATCATCAGAGACAAAGCTTGAGACAGATAACGTCCAGATTTGGAAAACCCTAGTCCTTTAAATCCGAAACACAAGTCATTACATACACTAATGTGTAGATAGTTCAGGTTGATTGGGGGAGTCATTGTGTGGTGTCCCTACTTGGCTGTGCACATTAAGGATGCGACTTTTAAGGTTTTTTTTTACAAAATATGCCAACAAACCTCTTCTCGTCAACTGTTCGGAAGTCTGATAGTCTTAGTGTCTGCTTATGGAATGGCCTTGAGGCCTTTTCCATTTCCCAGTCAGATATTCAGTGGTTCAACAGGTGACTTCATACAACACTGGAGTCTCTGGTGAATGATCTTCTTCGCTGTCTGACGGTAAGCCTCATTGAAGAGACAGTAGATGAACACATTGAAACCGCTGTTGGCAGCCGTCAGCCACATGGTCAGGAACTCCAGCCAGTGGGGACTGGTCCAGTTGGCTAAACCCTCCACGGTCCGCATGAGATTGAAAGGCGTGTAGCAAGCAGCAAATGTCAGAGTGACCATCAGAAACGCCTTCAGGGCTTTGTTGTCTCGGACGTTGTTTCCCTCCGTCTGGTTGTTGCGGGCATTGCGCAGTTCGTGCTGACGGCTGATCCGAATGATGCGGGAATAAATGCAGGTCATGGCCAGCGTCGGAAGGAGATCAAAGACAACTAGAGCCACCATGTTGACGGCATCAGAGCTGCTTCCAAAGAAACACAAGGCAGAGGCAGGGTAGTACTTGAAGCTTACCCCAGTGACATGGGCTACTATTAAACTTGATGTGGTGACGCTCAACAAAATGACTTCAAGAGTGATAACACGGCGTGCGGTGCACCAGACAGGAAACTCATAGGGCCTCGTTACGGCGATGTATCGGTCAACATTGAGACCAATCAGGGAGAATATTGTCATGCTGATAGCAATATTGACACAGTCGCTAGCCACTGCACACCCAATTGTACTGAATGGCCACCGGCCCAAGGCCGAAGCAACAGAGGAGAAAAGCGCCAACACACCGATGAGCAGGTCAGACGCGGCCAGCGTCATCATCAGAACTTTGGTGCTGTCGGCCAAGTTGGTCACACGACGCGTCACAGCGATGGAGAGGCTATTGCCAGCAATGATCAGTGTTGCAACAGTAACAATGAAACAGGTCCGCAGAGCAATGAGAAAAGGGGACAGGCCAAAAGAATCAGTCTGTACGTCAGCCATCCTTGGACTCTTGATTTAAATATCACTAAGAAGACAAGACAGGAGTCAAACAAATTCAGTTCCTTGAAGTCTCCGTTCAACTCTTTTCTACTCAGTTGGAAATTGCACTGCAACTTGTGCAGATCTCTGATGGATTTCAATTTGACAGTGAGGGTTCGGCCCTCACTATTAAAAAAAAAGCCAGTTTGACTGTAACAACCCTAAAAGGAACATGATTTTTCTCAGCCACAACTCCAAACCGCTAACTAGTTGCTCTCATAGTCGGTCATGAATGGTTTTTAAAGATTTGTCACAGAATGCCTGCACTTGGCTTTGCCTCGACGAAGCATATTATGGTTGGTTGAGAAAATTGTGTGTAAATATATCATTTCCCCTTCCTCCTTCTGCTGTATCACCATGGAAACCCAACTATCTTTGTCATTTCAATTCAATTTCAGCAGTCAGTGTTTCCATCATGCCATCAGCCCCCTTGTTTGAAGGTACAAAGAGCTAGATGGACTGGAACAGCAACCTTGCTCAATTTTCTTATTCACCTCCCATCAAGCAGTAATTATACTTTGTGTGCTTCACCGGTGAATGTTCGCGCACCATCGCCAATTTCATCGTCTATTCATAGATTCAGTGCCGTTATAATGGCCCATGCCGTTATCTAAGGAACTGATTGAATTTTAATGAAAGCCTGATTTACTTTACTTCTAAGTTTAACAAATCTGTATTTTTCCTGAAGTCACTGTTTATCAAGGTAGATTAAATTGGACTGGAGTTTACGCAGGCCTTGAATGGCCTTTATTGTCTCGCTTGAACATTATTTCCTTCAGTCTGGTTGTTAGGGGCATTGCGCAGTACATGCTTGTGGCTGATCTGAATGATGCGGAAATAAATGCAAGTCATGGTCAGTGCCGGAATAATATTTAAGACAACAAGGACCACCACGTTAACGGCATCAAAAGTGCTACCAAAGCCACACAGGGCAGAAGCTGGATAATACATCCGACTCAGTAACATGTGCAGCCACTGTAATAGAAACAGCAATGATTGACAGAATAAGTGTAAGAGTTGTAGCTTGGCGTTTGGTGCACCAGACAGGAAACTTGTAAGGCCTTGTTACGGCGATAAATCAGTCAACATTAAGACAAAGGAGTGAAAAAGTCTCCATGCTGACGACAACAGTCAGTAGCCAGTACGCACCCGATTGTCCCAAGTGTCCATCGCAGTTGTCCCATTTGCAGATTGTGCCGCAAATTTCTCCAGAAGAAAAAAAAAGAAAAAGGCTTGGTGAGTCTACAGTGATATTTTGTAACTGTACGTGAACTTGCCCTTAACTTCCTGTAGGCTTTGGATGGCTGACTTGAATCAAGGATGATGGGTGGAGTACCTGTTTCCAGGCATCCAGGTTTTAACTGATTGTGCAGCGCCCTCCATCAGCTATGCACAACACGGATAGAAGGCAGGCCCATATTGACATGTTTCTCTTTTGCAGATCCAGATATATATTGGTTCAAATTCGAAACCCCTTGTTATGTGACTAAGTTTTAACCCCTTCACGACTGGATTATTTTGACCGCGATTGCTGGGCTGTGGTATGCCCTGAATGGAGGGCTTTGTCCAGCAGCAGGCCCCATTGAACCAGCAGCTGCATGGTGAATAGACTGTATGTGTGGTATGCACTAATGCTCACACAATGGTGCGGTAGTAGCAGTCCTCCGTAGCGAAGGGGTTAACGTTGCCGTAGCGAAGGGGTTAACGTTGCCGTAGCGAAGGGGTTAACGTTGCCGTAGCGAAGAGGTTAACGCTGCTTTAATTTATGAAGGATTTGAATAGTCCTACTCATGGTAGGGCCAAGTGATGCTGCTCTTTCTCCATTAGATGTTCACCGGTCCAACGACAGAACTTTTGCAACACGAGAGTCTCTCCTGAAGGATTTTCTTTGCCATCTGACGATAGGCATGGTTGTAGAGGCAGTAGATGAACACGTTGCAAGCGCTGTTGGCAACAATCAGCCATATGGTCAGGAACTCCAGCCAGTGTGGACTACTCCAGCCGGCCAAACCTTCCACACTACGTAGCACTGCAAACGGTGTGTAGCAAGCGGCAAACGTCAAGGTGACCATCAGAAATGCCTTCAGAGCTTTGTTGTCTCGGACGTTGTGCCCCTCATTGTTTTGATTATTTCGCCGCTCGTGTCGGCGGCTGATCCGAATAATGCGGTAGTAAATGCAGATCATGACTAGCATTGGTATGGTGCTGAACGAAACAGTGGTTATTGTGTGTATGACATCAGTGATGTCAATTAAGCACAAGGCAGAGGCAGGGTGATACTTGGATTCTGCTCCTAAGCTATATTCAGTAATCGAGGTTGAAATGGTTACAGTCATCAGCGTGAGTACAAGAATGATTGCCCTGCCCAAGAATGATTGCCCTGTCTGGTGCACTAAATGTGCACCAGACAGGATACTTGTAGGGCCTTGTAACGGCGAGGTACCGGTCAACATTCAGTCAAATGATGGTATATGTGGTCATGTTGCTGACCATCTCAATAGAGTGGGCAGCTATGGCACATCCAGTCATTCCAAATGGCCATCATCCAAGGCCGAAGTGACGGCATAGAGAATTGCCTGCAGACCGATGAGCAGGTCGAACATGGCCAATGTTGTCATGAGAACCTTGGTGCTGTCAGCCAAGTTGGTCACACGACACGTCACAGCGACGGAGAGGATATTGCCAGCAATGATCAGCATTGCCAGGACGATGACGAAACAAGTCCGCAGGGTGATGAAAAAAGGGGACAGGTGTAGAGAATCAGTCATTTCATCAGCCATCCTTGGATTGCAACACTGCCCTCACAGGGACTAGACAGAAATCAACAAGTCCATGTAATTTCTTGAAGTTACTGTCCTCAGTTCTTTTGGCTGTAGACTGTGTTGAAAATGTGTAAGTTGTTTCAACACATTCTTCAAATTTCAAGATGAGGCCCCACCCTTCACCAAGTACACCACTAAGGTATGACAAGTGGTGCTACTTGGCACTCAATTGATACCTATCGATGTCCCTTGTTACCATGCGTAACTACAACATAAAAGCTTCCTATTCATTCAAACTACTGCTATTAGTCCACGGCCGAGGCAGGCAGACATTACAATCATACAATTTCCTAGACCACAATGATCAATTTACAGCCATATTTATCTTCAAGTCCAATCTTAACAACGCCCAGGGTTCGAGAGCAGGTTCCTCTATTTTTTTCCCCCACAAGTGAGGATGTTATTAGCTGCACCCAAAACAGCACATGGACCGGTGTGACATACAGCCCTGTACGCAATATTAATTCGAGGACCAGTCTTGTAACTCTTTCAGCAACGACACACAGTTTTATTTCAGCAGTGACTCGTGCAGTAACACCAAAGTTTACTTTGAAAGAAACCTGCATCAACATGGATCCACAAGGCCACCTGTATCAAGTTTCATCTAATGGCAGTCCTCAGTAAGCAATAACGGCACTGTGCGTAGTTCTCATTTCACATTTTCCAAAAAAAATTGGCTGATATATTTTACTGACAGCCTATTAAAGTACTCTGAAAATAACAGCATACAAATGTTTGTTAGACTTTACTGATGTGAAAAGAGGGTTGAAAAATCCAAAATCTTATTGTGTTTTTGAGGGAAAGATTTTTTAATTTGAACTTCATAGCCTTTTATTAGTAGACATCATTTATATTATCTCTAAACAGTAAGCAATAAAAAAACAAGGTTTGTCATAAGCTTTACAATAATACTTTGTGAGCATATAAAATGGTTCTTTAATTTACAAAGGCTGTAAGGGCTGATTTTTTTTATAGAGTTGTGGATGAGCTTAAATACTTCTTCACTGTCAATTTTTTTTTAACTTGAAAGTGTTACAAAATTGAGTTTGAAGTGCCCTCAACTCATTGCACAAAATGAGGCTAGATTACAGAAGTCTTGGCAAGTTGCTGTCGTTGGCTTGAAACCTTTTGTTCAGTTGGAAATCTCAACATATCCACGCTTTGCATCGGTTATGTAACTTTTGTGGGATTTAGTTTTGTTTATGGTTTGGCCAGCCCCAAGTTCCTTTTTTTTTTTGGCCGTTAGATGTTCACTGGTTCAACAGCGGACATTTTGCAACACTGGAGCCTCCGGCAGATGATCTTCTTAGCCATCTGCCGGTAGGCCTGGTTGTAGAGACAGTAGATGAACACATTGCAAGCGCTGTTGGAGACCGCCACCCACATGGTCAGGAATTTGAGCCAGTGTGGGCTGGTCCAGACTGCAAAACCTTCCACGGTTTTCATGAGTGTGAAGGGCATGCAGCAAGTGGCAAATGTCATGGTGACCGCCAGGAACGTCTTCAGAGCCCTGTGATCCCGACCGTTGTTTCCGTCGTTGTTCGGATTGTCGCGCTGTTCATGCCGGCGGCTGATCCGAATGATGCGGAAGTAAATGTACACCATAACTAGTACCGGAATAATGTCAAAGGTGAGGAGTGCGGTCATGTTAGCTATGTTGGAATTGCTTCCCAAAAAGCACATAGCCGAGGCAGCGTAGTATAGAATAGATACACCAAAGCTTTGCGACAATATTGAGGTGCACGCTGACAGGGTTGATAAAATGAACACGAGAGTAACACTGCGCCGTTTGGTGCACCACACTGGAAACTTGTAAGGCCTGGTAATGGCAATGTAGCGGTCAAGGTTGAGACCGATGAGGGAAAATGTGGACAAGCAGAAAGCCGTGTTCAAACTGTAGGTGAATAAGGAGCATCCAGTCGTCCCGAACGGCCATCTGTCCAAGCCCGAAGCAAAGGCAGAGAGAAGCGACAACAGACCGACAAGCAGGTCGGAGGCAGCCAGCGCCATCATCAGAACCTTGGTGCTGTCGGCTAAGTGGGCCACGCGACGCGTCACAGCGATGGAGAGGCTATTTCCAGCAATGATCAGCATTGCTAGGATGAGGATGAAGCAAGTCCGCAGGGCGATTAGAGAAGGGGACAGGCCAAAAGAATCGGTCAGTACGTCAGCCATCGTTGAACTCTAACACACTGCCCTCAGAGACTAGCCAGAAGTCAACAAATCCTTGTTGTCTGATTCCACATAGACCGTCAGATTCTGTGTCGTGATTTTGCTGTTGGTTTGGCAACGGCGTGGCATCATCAGAGCTGGCATTGAAATGACCAGTGAACCCGCACTGCATTTACCTCTGGTCATTAATACCGTCAGTTAAGGTCACTCTGGTGACATCCAATATCAGTGATACCTCAGCTCATTTCTTACAGTGATTAATACCGCACTTATGGTTCTCCATTAAAAATTTCAAGTGATGAGACGAACAGTTGTCCCCCCCATCCCCCACTACCAACTAGGGGTGATAAAGCAGTAATTCTGCTTTATTATCTTGCCATCCTGTCCTTGATTTCTCCAAGCTGTCACTTTGTACAAAATGTACTATTCATATCGTGTGTTTTTGCCTCCATTTGACCCCACATTAAAGTGAAATTTGTGGTGCTGTGCTGTCTGTGCCTTTGCTGTCAGTCTTGATTATATTGAGCCTTGACAAGGCTGGTGATTTTCTAAGATGTTGCCACTAGTAACATTTATTGATTATATCTAGCCTTGACAAGGCTGGTTATTTTCTAAAACGTTGCCACTGGTAGCATGCTGACAATAAATGCCGTCAATGCAGTACAGCACAATTATATGCCTCCAAATCTTAAGTTTTTGTTTTGAAATCGCAGGTTTTACTGTACAGTGTTGAGTTTGAAGTACTCTCCAGTGGCTGTGAACATTGAGGCAAGAAAGCAAGATGGCCGGATCCAAAACTAATTTTTTTGGGGGGGCGGTTGCAAATTATTTTTGGAAATTTATCTTGTAACCTGTTATAGCCTGTCTGAGGTGTAAAGCTTTCTTTAGGCCCTTTTTACATGCATTTTGAAGGTAGGGAAATGAAACGGACCAGTGTCTCACTGTTTTTTAAAAAAAATATTTCTCTTGGCTCCTTCTCGTAGGGGGCATGGCCCCTATTCCCCCCACCCCCGGATCTGCCCCTGAAAGGCAGAAGCGTATTGATGGGTTGTTGTGTTGTTTTGCAGTGCTGCAACCTTCGGTTTCATCTGAAATCCCTCAATAATGTGACTAAATCTCAGCATATCCGGTCATGCCACAGTGCTTCATATTGTGTAGACTTCAGTTCAGGTTATGGTTTGGCCAGTTCATGCCGTTTCATGGCAATTAGATGGTCACCGGTTCAACAGCAGACACTGTGCAACATGGGAATCTGTGGCGAATGATCCTCTTCGCTGTCTGTCTGTAAGCCAGGTTAAAGAGACAGTAGATGAACACATTGAAAGCGCTGTTGGAGACCGCCACCCACATGGTCAGAAACTCCAGCCAGTTTGGAGTGGTCAAGTTGGCCAAACCTTCCAGGGTTTTCATGAGAGTGAGGGGTGTGTAGCAAGCCGCAAACGTCACGGTCACCACCAGGAACGTCTTCAGGGCTTTGTGTTCCCGACCGTTGTTTCCGTCGATGTGTGGATTGTTGCGCAGCTCGTGCCGGCGACTGATCTGAATAATACGGAAGTAAACGCTCACCATAACAAGCACTGGAATTATGTCAAAGATGAGAAGTGCGGCCATGTTTATGGCGTCAGGATTGTTTCCAAAAAAACAAATGGCAGAGGCAGCGTAGTACTTAACCCGCACTCCATAAAGCTCTGAAGCTATTGAAGTACATACGGAGAGGATCCATAAAATGAGCACAAGAATGACTGCACGTCGCTTGGTGCACCAAACAGGAAACCTGTAGGGCCTTGCTATGGCAATGTACCGGTCAATGTTAAGACAACTGAGAGAAAATATGGACATAGTTAGGGTCACATTCAGACTGTAGGTCGCCAAGGCACATCCAGTCGTCCCAAACGGCCATCTGTCCAACGCCGAAGCGACGGTAGAAAGAAGCGACTGCACACCAACAAGCAGGTCGGACGCGGCCATCGTCATCATCAGAACCTTGGTGCTGTCGGCTAAGTTGGTCACACGACGCGTCACAGCGATGGAGAGAATATTGCCAGCAATGATCAGCATTGCTAGGATGAGGATGAAACAAGTCCGCAGGGCGACGACAAAAGGGGACAGGCCCAAGGAGTCAGTCAGTCCGTCAGCCATCCTGTAATTTCTTGAGTAGAGTGCTTTGTGACAAGCCTCTTCAGAGCTCTAGTTATCGTGCGACGACCCTTGTGGTGTATAGAAGAGATAAACCACAATCCTTGCTACAACCTGTAGGTGACTTTGAGGGGCAAGGGCTGTATGTCACAGGAGCATAATTTCCTAGGCTAAAACTTTACTGTGCAGCGCTTCTGTAATAATGCCAATCAGCCCCTCAGATTCTGTGTCATGATATTGCTTTCTGTTCGGCAACGAGGTGTAATCATCAGAACCGGGGTTGAAATTAACCTGCACTACAATTAGCTCTTGTCTTTAGTACCATCAGTTAAGCTCGCATCTCTGACGTCCATCATCAAAGATGCCGGTCTCATTTCCTGCCGTGATTGATACTGCAATTAAGAGAGTCCATTAAAAATCCTATTAACCTGCATGATGTGATGACAGGTCGCCTCCCCCAACAATACTTGGGTTTCATCTAGATTATTTGCTGGTAAATTGTAGCCATTATTTGTAGTTTATTAAAAATGGCTTTGATTCTCTCCTTCCGTCTTACTCATTCTCCCCCCAAGCTGTCACCTTTTATGTTAAAAATTATATGACCTGTTTTGCCATGAAGATCCCAAGTCCAATTTGTGATGCTGGAGTGCAAGTAAATAAACCGTCTATTGATCATCAGTCTTGATTATATCTAGCCCGTGCGAGGCTCCTTATTTTCTAAAACGTTGCCATTAGTGACCAGTAAATAACTGATACCGTCACAGCAGTAGGACGTGAATATCCACGTGTTGCTATGGACACATATCACTTCTTAATTGCTGAGCACGTATTCGCTGCGTACTTGCAGAGTAAATTTGTTGGCGATTCGTCAAGCTGTGTAATGAAAGCCAAGTGTGACTCACTGTCACAGTGATATCAGGTTTTATGGTTCAGCGTCAACTGCTGCTGATTTACAGAAATGCTAACATATGACCAATCACTTGATTTGGTATAAGTAAATCATTTTGTTTGGAGATTTTTCTAGTTGAGTTGTTTGCAAGAATTGTGCCTCAGGTTTTGTTTGTGCTATATTGGACTGAATTATGTAAGATTTGGGGTGTTGGTTTGTTTTGGTGTTTTTGACCTCCTGCTTTTGGATTTCAGAATGTTCAGTCAAATCAGGAGTCGGTGTTTGCACCAAGTGGAAATTTCGACCCTATTTTAAAAGAATTTTTAAGGGCCTGCACTAGTAAATTATCCAACAGCTTGGGTTGAATTCCAACCTTCAACTGCATGTGGTTTGATGTAGTTGGAAGTCTCACATGCATATACCTGCTCATGATTTGTGTATATTCATTTTAGTCTCTAAACCGAGGTGTCTATTAACATCTTGAATGTTACATAGGTGGGAATCGAACCCTGGGCCAACTAGTTTCCCAGAGTGATATTAGATTCTGGTCTTCTCTCCTCTCCCTCCTCAGGCCCTCGGACCGGCCATGAAGCGGCACTTTCCCAACACGCTGATCGATCCCATGAAGTTCTTCGTCTCTCGAGTCAAGACCAACCTCCACATTATTATCTGCGTTCCTCCCACGGACAAACTTCTGCGCATTGCCCCCAGGTAAGATGCGAAAGTCCAGATGGTTCAAACAGAGATGGGGTCTTTGAATTTGTGTTTGTGGTACTTTGCAAGATGTCATGAAACATCTTTTTCTTTTGAAAAACAAGTTGTTACACTTAAATTGAATAGCAATAATTGATTTGATAGTCAAGTTGCAAACTGTGAATGACATATTGTGGAACAATATTACCCATGATCCCTTGCACCTGTAAGTTGAACAAAGGCACTGTGCTCACAACTTTTTGCAACTTGAATTAATTCCAGCTTGACAGCTGAGTAGTTTCCATGGTTACAAGATAGAGCCTTGGTGTAAGCAAGTGCAGCCACATTCCCGCTCCATGTAGCAGTTCTGTGCAATGAACAAAGTTTGTGAAAACTGCTCCGGTCACGTTCTAAAGGTAGTACTAAATTCCCTCTCTATTCAAAGCCTTGTCTGCTTTGTTCTTGCAGCGAATACCCCGGCCTTGTGACAGGCATGCAGATGAACTGGATGTGCGACTGGTCCCATAGCGCCCTGCTCGGCGAGGCCACCTACTTCATACACAAGCACAGCCTGGCCAAAGACAGCACAGCAGAAACGCGGTCAGTAGACGGGACAGTAGTGGGGCTCTCTCTTGATAGAGCTACCCAGTTCAGTGATGAACTGGTAGTGGGCTTCTGACGACAAACTTGACTCACACACTGCTTCAGCACGTTTCTGTGCTTAGAAATTGGCCCCAGGCTTGTGCGAAAGATCTGTTCACAGAACGCTTAGTCTGGCCATGAAATCAAGGCTCCTCAAAAGTGCTCTGGGCACAGTAGCTTGCCAGCCTGAAGGAACATGTAGAGAAGAGACAATGAAAACAGTTACATTTTTAGGGTTGGGATGAAAACCCTAGAAGATTATTCTGGATAAGATCTGTGTAGTTGAGTAGGGAGTGAAAACCCACATGTCGATCCAGGTGAAAGGTGAGGAAAGAACCGCTGTGTCACTCTTGTATCATTCTAAATGGGTATCCAATTTCTTTCAACCGTCCAGGGAGAAACTGGTGTCCTGCCTGGCCAACATCCACAGCTTCATCCTGCACGACTGCAACCAGATCCCCTGGGCGGGGAGCACCAGCGAGACCGTCCAGATCACCACCCTCAAGATTCACGGCAAGAAGGAGGCCATCAAAGTGCAGACGCTGGACGTGGCCAACCTGCCCTACACCAAGCTCATCATGAAGGAACGCATCAAGGTAAAAAAATAAACACCGTCGGGAACGCTGCTGTGATCCATTGCCTGCAGATGAGGGAAATCCCTCTGGCAGTGTCTAAATCAATTGGCTGTGGCTTGTAGTGATGTACGCATCTATGGGAAATCACTGCAGCCGCTAATCAGTGGTTCCCATAGGCACCTGTGTTATTTCTAGCCATAGCCACAGCCAAGAGAACTTTTGGATGTCTGATCTATGTAAACTCAGCAGGCCCCTGTATGTAAGCTGCTGTTGGGAGATGTTATCAAGGTCTGGTTTAGGGGATTTGCCCAGCTCCAAGACTGATCTCCCACACTGGCCGGAGGTTTGAGTTCAAGACTTTAGCACTCTGAATTTGAACCTGCTGACCTTGTGTGACTAATGCATATGTTCATGTATATGTTGCCATGTAGGAGGCCAAAATCTAGAACATTTCACGTAGTTCCACAGTCAATTTGGGAAAATAAGTCTGCCATCCAGGATGAAGCCCAGGTCCAATAAAGCCCAACTTAATGTTTGGAAAATATTCTTTGCTCGTTGTTAGCACATAATATCATGACGTACCTTAAACTCTGGAAGCCTGGTGACCATCTTTTACACATCCTTTCATCTCTCGTCACTTTCTCCAGTTACGTCACCGTGACCCCAAGATGCCCGGTAAGCACGAGCTCTTCATTGGTCCCCGCACCTTCCGACGGTTCTTGGACTGTTTCCGTTACATCTACAGCACCAAGGGAAAGGAGAACACGGCCAAAGTTGGACAGCTACGGTGAGCTAACCCCTGAGACTTTTGGATCACTCCCTTCATAAAAGAATTCTGATCAATAGAACAGCCACCACAGATGGCAGTATACTGCCCATAAAGTGCTGACTTATTCCCCTTAATGCACTTAGTGCGTGCAGTAGTGTGTTTGGGCAGCTATATGTCGGTAATTATTATCTACAGGGTAGTGGTGATACTTTGTTTTCAACGTCACTTACAGACTTATCTGAGAAGTGCACATACTTTTTGGTGAGTCAGTAAAGTGATGAGTTATAATTCTGGTTGTTGGATAAGTCGGTAATCTCCAGTTTCTTTCACAGCTTGGACATCAGATTCATTTATATTGCCAGATATATCAAAATGAGCCCAAGGGTTTTCATTGCTTATAGGAGCTTCCTGGTCTTTTGAATCATTGAGACCTGTGTCATTGCCATCCTCCTGATGCAGGAAAGCCCTGGCCTGCCTGGCCCGCACCCAGCAGGACACCCAGGCCAAGCGGCGGGACATCAAGCAGCTGCAGGCGGAGTACGAGGGGGCCAGCGGGCGGGTGGCCTCCCTGCTGGCTGCGCTGACCCAGCGGGCCACCCTTCTGGAGAAGACCAAGGCCCAGTTCGCTGGGGAGGCCGGCAACAGCCTGACCGCCTTCCTGCAGATGCATGAGGTGGAAAGCGAGGAGGAGACAGAGGATGAGCTGCTGGCTGCCGGTGAGTCCGTTGGCTCTTGCGCCTGACCAGTAGAGGGCGCTCGTGTGCATCTCCCTTGGGGTTCTCTTTGAACTGGTTATACACTGCTTTCTATTTTAAGTTTCATTTTTTTTTCCCGAGAAACCGTTGAGGGTTATAAAAATGAAATTACTTTACACGGAACAGAGATGAACACCACATTTAATCTGATCTAAAAGGGTTTCTGCACAAGTGCTAGAGGGCGCTATGATTCATCTTCTGACCAAGAAATTGACAGAATGCAAAATCAAACTGGTGGTCTGATGTGGTTTACTTCAAGGATTTTTGAAGTTTAATAGGGTTTTAACAGGGTTTTAGGATACCTTTGAGTAATATCTCAAGCTTTATTTTGCATCCCTCTGTTTAAGTCATACATGTCTATGAGAAGTGGCTAGTGGTTTTCACAGACACATGGAATTTTTGTAGCCGCAGCCATAACATTTGGACATTGCGTTCATCTGAATGGCTTATGCTTCGCTGCCTCACACCATGACTACATGTGTTGGCGGAGGTTTCAAGGTTGAAGCCATGATAAATTGTTTTGGATGTTTTTTTGGCAGAGGAGAGGGACGAATATGACAAGGAGTTTGAGAGGATGCGGCAGGAGAACCTGCAGTCGCGCAAGATGGCAATTGAGGAGGACCTGGAGCTGGCTGTCAAGAAGGTAGCGGAGTGTCGGGGAGTCTTGCAAAAGGCTCGGGACCAGGTGGGTGTCAGCCAGAGATATCACAGCTCTGCCTAGCACAAAAAAAACCCTACTTAGCCAAGTCAAATTGGCAGATGACATGTCACGTCGTGTGTATTGCTAGCAGGTGGTTCTCGACTGTTTTGTTGCTTAAAACACTCAAATTTGCTGAGCCATATTGTCTTCTTAGGAACTCTCTGAAATTGCTGCTTGTATTGGAGAATGGATTGAATTCATTGTTATTTTTTCACAGAGACAAACCATGTACTTTGCGACAGGATTGTCCAAACCGCACCCAAACAATATGAGAAGAAGTTCATTTTGTTCAAACTTGCATAACAATATCCCGGTGACCTGACGAGTATCTGTTTTTCTTCTCTCAAGGTTATCCACTGGCGCGAGAAGGTAGACCGGTCCTGCATCGAGCGGCTCCGTTCCTTTCAGAACCCGCCCCAGATAGTCCTACAGGTGATGGAGATGGTCATGGCCCTGTTGGGCAAGAACCGGCCCCTGGGCCAGAACCCCTCGGACCGGTCTGAGACCAAGATGCCCAACGAGGATGCCTCAGTGCTCTCCGGCCGGCACTCCTCCCTCTCTTCCCCAAGTCCCAAGAGCCCGACCAAGACCCACCGCACGCCCAGTGAGTACAAAGAACCTGTCTCTTCACATTGCAGATTATTAAAGTGACATGCCTGTGTGTTTCTTGACCTGTTCTCAGCACGCCTTGCTGATTTCTGTGTTGAAATTTTCTGTTTTTTTTGGTTTGGAGCCAGGCAAATTCCATCCCATGCTCAGAACACGAGTGACTTTCCTCACTGAGTTTGGCTTGTTTCTTGTTTCTCTTAGGTCGCACTCTCTTTAAAAGAATTATGATTTAGAAAATTGGAAAATAACTTGCATATGAGTGTTTTTGCATGTGTTATTTCCTACATTCCATTTATGGCAACAGAAGCACTAAATGATCTGTAGTAATTTTTAATTAGAGTGAAAAGCCGTTTTCTCTTATCAAGAAGCCAGTTTGAGTGATAAAGTTGACATCAGCGAGTAGCTCAGAATAATTTAGCTTTTATTTTTCTCTTGGTCATTGTTTGAGAGCTTTACCCTCAGGGACCCAATGACATGTACTTGATGAGAAATTGTGGTAAAATATCCTGCTGGAGAACACAATCATGATCAGACAGGTGTCGGGGGCACACGATGAACATTTTTAACAACATTTTTAACTTGGCATTCATCATGTCACATTGTCTACTTGTGATGATGTACATATGTCTGGCTCAAATATTGTGTTCATAATGTAGTTCTTGAAAAATGCCGTTTAAAGACGTAAGTCCCCTGTTCATTGGGCTAAAGCTTGATTTTCAGGACTAGGCTGCAATCCTCTTGTTAATTGACTAAAATTTGCCGAAGCAGTTGCCAAAAAGAGAGAACAGAAAACTTTGTTTTGTGTTCAGATGACCACAAAGTCATGACCCGAGTCTTGTTGTTACAGGGAAGACCCGGCCAGCTCCACCAAAGTATTTGGGCTACTCCTCAGGTAGAAAAACCCCATTGCCCCTCCCTCAGTCACATGATCATGTCAGGTGCCGCTTTTCACATGATCACATCAGGTGCTGCTTTCTCTGTTTGAATCACTTCCCAGTCATGAGTCAGTAACTGCTGTTATGATGCGTTGCCGGGTTTCATGGAGCTGCTCAGCAGAGACAACTTGCCCAGGCTGCGTCCGAATCACTTGGCTGCAGCTTGAAGTCACACATGACCCTATGGGAACTGGCTTCAGCCACTACTGTAGTCTAGTGTGTAATATCTAGCTACAGCCAAGTGACTCAAATGCGGTCTAAGTGCAGCACGTGTTTGGTTAGCATAGTGGCTTACCAGTTAACATGTTATGGCAAGTGTACAACCTTTTGACTGGTCATTCTTGTGCCGAACAAGCTGCCCGTGCAAATCCAAAACAGCATGAATGACAGCAATTCGGTGGAGAATTCAAACGTGAAGCAAAGAAACGCATTGGCTGTTTTCATTCATATGCCCAGTCATCAGTGACCGCTGATTCCACACTGTCAATCATCGCAGTCCATTCCAGCTTCTCACAATTAAAACACGAAGAAGTTTCCCTAATGGTTTTGGAGATTCAGAGCATCTAGAATCCACCTCGAGTAGAAGCACCCCTCATCGGTTGAAAAGAGCTGCATTGGTCAGGAGAATTGATTTTGTTGGTAGTGGTGTGACTGCAATGCTTGCGTTTCCTAGTTGTTCGTGAACCAGTGATGTGCAGTTAGTACCAAAGGAGCCAATGTTACTATTCCGCCCTCTCTTGGTACTGCTCAAGGCCCATAGAGCATGAATTTTGTGTAATTACAAGCTGCATCCAACTCTAATGGCTGCGACAGGAAAAAAAATATGAACCCATGGTTGCCAATGGCTACTGGCTAGAGCCACTTCCCATAGACATATGAGCCATAGCCACATGATGCGGACACAGCCCTTTGTGCACATTCTGTTGCAAAATGGCTGTGCCTACAGCTCCCATGCAATGGTTGCGTGGATCCCTTACTCAAGATAATCATACATATGTCATTTATAATTCATCAGCACAATGCAAGTAATTTATCTACAGGAATAAAAGTTCATTTGGTCAGTGACCCATCCTCATCTGCTGCTAAGGTTGCTTCTACCTGCCATGAAATATCCCTGCATGCTGAAAATGTATAATCTGTGTTATCCTCTAACGTAGCTAAATAAAGGTACTTAATATAATCAAGCATTCCATTTAGTGCTTTAGTTTTATAGTCGGTTACCTTTTACCAAGGACCATTTGTAGATGTAGCATTTAATGCTGTAATTAATCAGCTGGAGTCAGGGCTGAACCTAAGGTCATAAAATTTACCGTCTCTTGCTTATCAATTGTTCAAAAGTCTAGAAAATTAGTTAGGTTAGATGGAATACACTGCCTGTAAGCCAAAGTGATTCATGCTTTAGTTAGCTGTGGTGTAATTTTTTGCTGAACGTAACTATCAAGTGCTTATTCTTACACACATCCGCTATGGACTGGATTCAGTTTTGCAGAGATGCTAAGCATGAAAACAATTATCAGCAAATTGCTTACAGAATTCAGTTGGGAACCATCCAGGAGGAGTAGCACTTAGCATGATGTTTGTGGTTGGTTACCTGGAATTCTTTTTACCGTATGTTTGTGCTTAGCAGGTGTACAAAACGGGCTCCAGTCCATTCACCAATTTGCATGACACTGCATGGCACGATATACTGTATTTTGACTCATTTTTCTTCGTCACTTTTATTTTATTTCCTCCGTCCTCATTCACTCTTGATTCACTCCCTGATCGTAATTTTCTTTCTGCGTTTGTTTTCCCTATCTTGTCTGATTCCCCTTTCCTGTTGTTGACACCCTCCCTATCTTGCCCTGTTTTCCCACACCTCGTGGGTTCCTTCACTTCCCGTTCCACTTCTCGTCTATCTACTTCTTTTTTACTACCCTGATGTTCCTTTTCTTTCGCCTTCCTTTTATTTTCCCCCTTTTTCCACGCTTTCCTTTGCCCCTCTCCATCTCCTGTGAATCTGATCCTCTTTCTTCCTCCGCATCTCTCCATCTCATCTATCCTCTCCTCATTTTCCCCCTCCTGCCTGCACCGTCTCATGCACCGTGACACTGATACACCCTCCTGCATGAATTGCCTTGTCTCTCGTCACCACCAAGGAGAGAGTGTTGTCACCAAGTCCAGTAAGTCCAGTAATTTGCACTCCTCAAATTCACTGTCCATGTTTCCATGCTTTTTTTTTGTCTTTAGCAATATAAAAATAGAAGTACATCAAACACTCGATGTAACTTGGATACTTGCTCTGTCCTTTAATCTGAACATTGTCATTTATGGCACATCTGTGGAAAATGAGTTATCAAACCCCCCCCCCAAAATTGTTTGAAATGTCAGAGTGTCCAGAATATGTCCGAATCTAAATCGTGTATCTGGGACTCAGGCTGCATCCGAATCCGTTGTCTAGAGCTAGGTCTTGGTCTTCACTCCATTGAAAGTACGTGGAGACGCTCAGACAATAGACCTAGCCATAGCTCTGGAAGCCCGTTTCGGACACGGCCTATGTCTAGGTCTTTGCCACTGTCAGCACATAGGCAGATGCCGACAGCAGACATAGCCATAGCCCTTGAGACCTATTTCAGACACAGCCTATCCGAGAGTTAGATCTCATTTCACCAACCGAGTCGTATACCCTGTGGAAATTATCAATTCTGTTCGAGTGATATATTTGAATTGTTCAACTTCATACTCGTTGCCGTTTAATCCTCAGTTTGTGGGATCAGGCTAGGGGTCACATATTTTGGAAAGGACTTTTCAACTAAAGAGCTTTGTAATTTTATTCCGCACATGATAATCAGGCTGCTGGTCATTTTAATGTGAAAAATCATAAATTGTCATCCACTGAAGTTTAAACTGAAGGTTTAGTGTTTTACTACGTGAAAGAGAGCTGTCAGCTTGTTGCTTGAATATCCAATTAGATTTGGTATATGGACCATTTTGAGAAGCTCAGCAAATTTCAGCCTTTCTGTACATGTATATTGTTTTTATGCCGTTTGCCTCACTTGGCCAATCAATTGACCAATCGCAGAGTCAAAGGACCAGCTGACCGACAAGCAGAAGTGGAAACAGATGCAAAACATCCTCAACGACTCCACCAAGTTTGTGGAGATCCTGCAAGGGGTGGACTGGGAGAACGGCTTGGACCCCAACATCCGCATGAATGTGGAGCACTACCTGCCCAAGCCTAAGGGGGATGGCGAAGGGGTGACGGGCGAGGGCTCACTCCTCGAAGTCCCCGGTAAGATTTGCATTCCTCCAAGGTGGCAACTCCTCCTCAGTCAATCAACAGACATCTGTCCATCTTAATTCCACTTACTCCACTTTCGATCTCACTTACTTCTATCCGCATCCACGATGCACAAAATACCGTGCAGCTTCCCTTGTTGAGATTTCCCTGGTAGTGCCAAAGTTGTGGCCTTAGGAGCGTCCTCACTTGATGGTATTCTGTGGACATAACTCATCCACGCCTTTCTCTTTGTCGTTTGTCGTGCAGTCCGCACTGGATGGCATTCTGAGGATATGAGCAGTAAAGACCCAGTTCCTTCTTTGTCATCTAGTTCTTAATGGATGTCACTCAGAGAACTAATCCCCAACCCATGCCTGTCTCTTTCCCATGACGTTTTAAATGGCGATTAATAGCCAGTATTTTAGAATACGGATAGATGTCTTTCTTATTGGTACTCTGACTGGCACAGTTGACCGTTGTCATCAAAATGATGGATAATTAAGTGTACACGTAATCATTTTATCTACCTTCAGGAGGACCCAAGCTTCCTGCCTCCTCCCGCCGTAGCCCCTCCTCCCTGGAGTCGGGAGGCATCACCATAGCAGCCGTGCGCTACAGCTCAGAAGACGCCGGCAACCTAGTGGCCTACATCTGTTCCCTGGTGGAGTACTCGCATCAGTGCGGGCCCCTGCGAGCCGCCCTGGAGAAGCAGGCCGAGCTGGAGAAGGAGAAGATGGAGAACGAGCGCTTGCAGAAGGAGCAGGACGAAAGGGTGAGTAGATGCAACACATCAGAGGGAGTGTTGTCGCGAGACATATTGGCAGTAATGCATGGAACTTCCTCTTTAAAAACGCATCTGGTTCCTTCCATTTAGCCTTCTTCCACCCTCAGGCCTAGAAATATCTGATTCCTTTCAGACACCTCCTAGACACTGCAGCTTTGGTAAGGTCAATAATGACTTCTTTGTATTAGAAACACCTAGAAGAAAGTTTTATCTATGAATGGATCAGACACAGTATCCGTATTGGGTCTTGCAAAGTGACCCACAATGTCTTATTGGTGGCAGCTCTGTCCTTTTGATGTTAATATGTATTTGTAGCAAGTGTTGGTCACTCACAGAGTTCTGTGTCAGTGTCCTTATTCCAATCTCCACTTTTCATCATCTGCACATTTCTCGTCTTCTCAATTAATATTCGTTGTTCAATGCACTGTCATCCTTTGGGGGAGTTTTCAACGCTTAAAGCACCCAAAATGTCAATTGTTTACCCACACATATCATGCTTTTCTGTCGCAAATTTGTTACCGTTTATTTTAATTTTCCCTGAGGCAGACTATATGCCAAAAATTCATAATTCAGCTGAGAGAAATTTCAGAGTGCTGTTGACTGATTTTTGTAGAAAAACAGAATTTTGTAGAAAAATGGTTCCGCACTGTTATATTGTCAATATTAAAAGTTAAAGAAAGCATTGTAGAAATGTCAAGCTGTGGAGGTTTTTTTTAACATTCTTTTTCCTGATTGTGTTTTCCATCCATCCTAACCTCACACTCGGTGTGTTTTGACTGTGACAATAAAACCAAGGCTGGGAATGCGGTAAGATGTTTGGATAAGTGACCTTTCACCCCACCTCTGCTTTTATCTTGCCCCTCCCCCACCCTGTGCCCCATTCCAGTGTGTGCCACCTGTGCCTATATATACTCCTCTGTAATGAGTGCAATGCTGATCCATGCATGCTACCATACCTACAATCTCAATTAGTCCCTTTACCTTCCAGTTGTGTTGCCTCATACATATTCATGAACTTACCTACTGTCATCGGTCAGATGAACAATGCCAGTTATTTGAAACCTTTCAAATTCAAACCAAGAGGCGGACCCTATTCTGCCTTAAAACCATGGTTTTGCTTTTCGCACTAGGCCGCACGCAGCAGTTGAATAAACCTGAAAATTATACCTACAAGGGGAATCGATGAAAATTAAATTGGATTTGAACCTATAACACATGGACTAAAATACAAGTGCTCTGTCCAGAAGTACAGTGACATGTTCAGAATTGATTACCTTAGTGTTGATAGATAGCTCCATTTGTAGACTATCTGTATGGCCTTCTAGTGGTGAAAGGTTCAATTCCTGTTTCAGTCAGCCTTCCTGTTGAAGTTGGGTTGGCACGTCCAACCCAAGTAGAGCGGAGATGGTAGCCCAGAAGTCAGCATACTATACTTTGACAGCCTTGGAATTTATCAGGAATTCAGTACACAGTTGTCCTCCTGATGTTTATTGTTGGTCAAATCAACAAAGAAAACGAAGACTGGAAATTTTATTTGAATGAAAAGCGTCTACACCGTGGGAAGAGTAATTATACTTGGCTGTTTTCTTTCGTCATTTTCAGTGATGCGTGCGAAGTGTGTGGTTTTTAATTTTTTTTTTTTTTATTTGTGGACAGATTTCCATTGTATGTGTACGTGCATGAGCTGTGTCCATATAATTTGTGTTGTGGTGTTCGTAAACGTTTTTTATTTGGGGGGTGATGAAATGGTCCTAGTTGTATCATTCGGAGATCCCTGAATTTGGTAAGGTCCACTGCACTGCCCAATCCCACATTGGAATTAATTATCACTCATGGTTTGGTAGACCTGGCAGTGCTCAGTGCTTTGGTTTTATTCCCGCTTAAGCCAGTTACCATGACGATGGCATTAACATGCTGATTGCTAAGCCAGGAGACTGCTGGATCCATAGGTTTTGCATGTACATGTACTTGAGCTCTCAGCGTGGTGCCCACCCCAATAATGCAATTCTGTGGACTGCTAGCACTGTTAGTAATCCGGAGAGCAGCCTGTCTATATGCAATGATCATTATTGTTAGAGGGTGCTGTATCAAATTACTTTTATTTATTATTTTTTTTAGCCAGCTTCTCTCTGTAGGACCGTGGTGTGGGGGGTACTCGGCCAAGTTAATGCTGGCAGTCTGCTTAACACTGCATGCTTTAGCTCTAAGGAATTGACACGTGTGTTTTAACTATTGTCAATTTTGAATTTCAGCAAACTTCTTGACTTTACCTTTGTTGGTATTTTAAGAGTGAAAACAGCTTTTAATTCCAATTTTTGTTTTATCAAATTGCATGATCGTCCTGTGTACTGATTACTTAATCATGATGTATAAATAAAAACACTAATACTTTATCATTCATGTTGTTTTTTGGAGTGGTACAGATAATTTTTGGCGGAATGTTCACCTGTGTTAATATTTAATCTTATAAGTTTTTGTTCTTTGGAAGCTGCAACAGCAAACAAACAAGTTGCAAACAAAATGAGAATGTGCAAGCAGAAGCATTATATATCACAAATTTTAATGAAAGGCACTTTCAAAATTTACAAATTTTCTTTAAGGTTTTGTGTGCTATATACTTGGTTAAACTTCTTTCCCAAACAAATTTTTCAACTGCAGAGTTTGTTTGAAGTGTAATGAAACACAAATTTTTCTTTTTACTTTCATACTTCTCCAAAAATTCCTTAAAAAAAGGATCCTTTATCACATACCAAATGAAGCATGAAATACTCCATACCTCCTCTGTGAAGCCTCATGCAAACCTCACCCAGTAAACCCGAACCTCACACCAAAAAATCTCACCATGACCAACCCTCCTCATTGCACCCAGGAGGCCCGTGAGGCACTGGCCCGGGAGGAGCAGGCCGAGGAAGAGGAGGAGCCAGTCTACACAGAGGCGGACATTCCGGCCCTTCAACAGGCTGTCACCGAGCTGCAGAAGGAGTTTGACGCAGCCGTGGTGGTCAAGCATGCCCTGGAGAGCGAGCTGCAGGCCAGTAATGAGAGACTCAAGGCTGCCACCAACATGATTAGGAGGTCAGATCAGTGAACCTTAGTCAACCACTTGCCAATCATGCCTGGTAGTCATGATATGTTTTATGCAGGGAAAATTGACCCATGCTCAACAAACATTTGGGCAGTGAGTGACAACTTGATGCCAAGCTCTGCTAGGTTTTGCTGGGTACCCATATATTTTATGCACAGGTTACAAGGCAAAATCGATCAGTGGTTGACAAATGGTTACCATTCTAACTTGCCATTTGCTGATCCAACTGGACCTCTTACATATAAACTTTCCAAGGATAGTTTCATTATTCTCTCCAAACCAACTTTCACCACACAGTTTATATTACCAACCTTCAATTTTTAGACACTATACAATAATATAATTAAAAATAATATCTATAATTAATATATCTGTTATTATTATAATGTAATAAATATTAAAATAATATTTCTGTTTTTTTATAATGTCTTGTGTTTCTCCAATTAGCTTGCAGCAGGAGCTTAAGCGTTGGCAAGCCTATGTCGATGACAACGCCATCAACGAGTGGCTGCTTAGCACCTGCGTCTCAGCAGCAGCCTTCCTGACCTACTGCGGTGGCATGGACCCGGACTCGCGCCACCGGCTGGCAGAGTACTTCAACGTGATGTGCGGGCACCACGGGCTGCCTGTGCCCAAGAAGAAGCTGTTTGCTGACGTCCCGCTGATCCAGTTCCTCTACTCCCAGGTGGGTGGCCTAGCAGAGGTGAAGCGAGCCCAGTATTGTAGCTTTGCTGACTAAAGAAGTCTTTATTATCACCATTCAGGGCTTTGAGAATGGAGTCCTAAGTTACCTGTGCGCAGTTAGATGTGCTAGATTACCTTACTAACTTGTGAAGTGTCCCTCACCGTTCACACAGAGTGCACTGCCGTAGTTAACAAAGATTGCACGTTTTTGTAATCAGGACTGCTTGGAAGCTCTCTGTAAAGTAATGCTTTCTCAAGTGGTGTGATTTAATAAAATTTTCAATTTTACATCGGAAAATAGGTGAAATGCTGTAACTGGCAAGCCCCTTGCAACAAAATGTATAGATTATTAAATGGTAGTTCCTATGTTCCGAGTAGTATATCTAAGATTCTAGAGATGGTCTTGAAATCCTCTCTATCCTGATCCCTGACTTCCCCACTAGGACTTGACTGAGTAGATTTTCTTTCAAACTCTCTCTAATCCCTTTCGTCATAATCCCTCCTCTTCTTCATCCCCTCAAGGTTGACATCGAGTCGCTGCGCATCCTGAACCTCCCCTCCACTCCAAACTCCCTCAACAATGCTTGCTTCATCCTCCAAGAGCTGAGCAGCTCGGCCTGGACGCTGCTCTGCGACCCGACCAGCCGCGTCATCGACTGGCTCAAGTGCTACCTGAGTGGCAGGGTCTTGCTGGTCAAGTATCATGTAAGTTCTCAACCACAAGTGATGTTAAAAAGAAGTATATACATTACTTTAAATTTTGATTAGGAAATTCCTGTTTTTGACAATTTTGAACAGTGTAGGGCAAATGCTGAAAACTTTGGTAAATTTAGAGTGTGTCTATATTTGGTTTGGGGAACACTGAGCATTTAGAATATTTTGGATTTTGGATTTTGTTAAATTTGAAATTAGCTTGTCTGTATCAATGAATTTTTGAGGAGTGTTTATGAAACGGGAGAAAGACAGCTTTTTGGTAAGTAGGGTCTAGGTAAATTTTGAGGGTGTAGAGAACTCCAACCCTCTAGAAATGCCCTTGACAGTAAATAAACCTTCAGAACCAGGCAAGGGTAGGTCAAATAAGTGCCGTTTTTGAGAATCAATCCAATCCTCATGCTTAAACTTTAAGTGATTCTCAACACTACCCTGCGTGTCTTTCCTGTAGGAGCTACGATCCCAGCTGGAGACGTGTCTGACCGAAGGCACCCCTCTAGTCATCATGGACTGCGATGCCAAGACCCTGGCCCATGACCAGCGCTTCACTCGCCTGCTGCGGGGCCGCATGGCCTTCATGAACGCCAAGGCTCCCTTCAAGATGATGGTGAGCCCGGCATCTGTCAAGTTTCGTGTTGAGATATGGAGGAAGAAAAGTTGACCCTTCATCAGTGTGCATTATTTATAGAATTTGACCTAAAGACAACTTGTCTCGTTTTAACAATTTTTTGGACACTACCTACCAAAGAGTTGAAGGTTTCATCATCAAGAACTGTCATGGCCATAGGTTCATTCACTCACGGCAGGTGGGTGACACAAGAGAAAGCACTTTGACCTTGTAACTCAATTGTGCTTGCTGAAATGAGGCTTTGCATGTGAATGCTGACCAATGTTTACCTACGTGGTGCCTAGTTCGCCAGTATTTGAACAGTGGAAATGGCCATGCTCAGTGGGGAAAAAAATACAAATGAAAAGTCACCTTCCTAACATTAGAAGGCCATGGTGTGTGCACATCCCATAAAATCATTGATACCTGTAGTTTTCTATTCTTATATGCCTTTGATACAGTTACTCATTCCTATACTTCTCCATTTCTGTACTTCATGAGTTCCCATACAATTCCTTATTCCATTGTTTCTCCATTTATTCCTATACAATCACTCATTCCTGTTCTTCTCCATTCCTATACTTCCTATACAATCACTCATTCCTGTGCTTCTCCATTCCTATACTTCCTCTACAACTACTCATTCCTATGCTTCTCCATTCCTATACTTCCTATACAATCACTCATTCCTATGCTTATCCATTCCTATACTTCCTATACAATCACTCATTCCTGTGCTTCTCCATTCCTATACTTCCTATACAACTACTCATTCCTGAGCTTCTCCATTCCTATACTTCCTATACAATCACTCATTCCTGTGCTTCTCCATTCCTATACTTCCTATACAACTACTCATTCCTATGCTTCTCCATTCTTATACTTCGTATACAATCACTCATTCCTATGCTTATCCATTCCTATACTTCCTATACAATCACTTATTCCTGTGCTTCTCCATTCCTATACTTCCTATACAACTACTCATTCCTATGCTTCTCCATTCTTATACTTCTTATACAATCACTCATTCCTGTTCTTCTCCATTCCTATACTTCCTATACGAGTACTCATTCCTATGCTTCTCCATTCCTGTCCTCCTATACAATCACTTATTCCTATATTATTCCATTCCTGTACTTCCTGTACAATCACTCATTCCTACACTTCTCTTAGGTCGCTGACCACGAGGTGGAGTGCCATCCCAACTTCCGGGTCTACCTGCACACTACAGAGATCCCCCAGCGCATCCCCCACAGCCTAGCCGCCTACACCAGTGTCATGAACTTTTACCAGACCAGGGAAGACTGTGAGGAGGAGCTGCTGGACCGCTTCATGGCACTGGAAAAGGCCAGGCTGGATGAGGATGGCATCGTGGCTAATAAGGTAAAGGGGGAAACCATCCCATATAGGAAAATTGGATTTTCTTGTACTCTGCCATAGGAGAGCTATGGTGGGTGAGGACGGCATTGTGGCCAATAATTTAAGGGGGACCATTCTATATAGGAAAACTGCATTGTCCTGTACTCTGCCATAGGAGAGCTATGGTGGGTGAGGACGGCATTGTGGCCAATAATTTAAGGGGGACCATTCTATATAGGAAAACTGCATTGTCCTATACTCTGCCATAGGAGAGCTATGGTGGGTGAGGACGGCATTGTGGCCAATAATTTAAGGGGGACCATTCTGTATAGGAAAACTGCATTGTCCTATACTCTGCCATAGTAGAGCTATGGTGGGTGAGGACGGCATTGTGGCCATTAAGGTATTATGAAACCATCCTATATAGGATAATTAGATTATCCCACAGTACTCTATACCCAGGTTAGCTGAGGACAGTGTCATGGCTAATGAGGTAAGGAGAATTATCCTATACCGTACCATAGGAAGGCCCGGTTGTATTTGGATGGTATTATGGCAAGGGAAAATTCCTTTTTAGGAAAAGCAGATTGTTCCACACTATAGCATTTAGGAAGTCATTCCGTGAAACTCATTAGGATCAGGAAAGAAAGACAGGATCTAGTAGGATATTAACATGCTCAGGTAAGTGAAGGAAATTACTATCATGCTGCGGAATATGTTGAGATCAGTAGCAGCGTCTGAAAGGAATTGTTGATCAAGAGGAGATGAGATGAATCCCAAAAATTGACTGCTGGTTTTTTTTCCCTTTTAATCAGGAGAAGATCTTTAACCTAAAGAGACTGAATGAGCTGGAACAGCAGATGTTGGACTGCCTGGCCTCAGACACCCGACTGTTGAACGACCTGGCCACCACCAAGAAACTGGCTGAGCTCAAGAAGCACTACGATGAAACATTAGAAAGGTTAGCCTCACAACTGACTGCAAAATCTTGAGGGCTGTGCTGACAGACTGTCCAAGTTTTTAAGTTCTCAGTTATCCAGGAGCCACGTTTTTTAAATTCCAGAGTGCAAAATGTGTACTTTCTACTGGCTTAGTCTAGATATTCTGAAAGATGACAGATAGAATGAAAGATGGTTGGTAGAATGTTTTTGTTGGAGGCTTACTGTGTGACAGAAACAGAAAAGTTGAGGGAACAATGACACTCTGGATTTGAAGAGCTTTTGTTTTTTTTCTTGGAGAGTAAGTTCATCGTGGATTTCCCCTCTTTTTTTTCAATAGCCAAGACAGAGTGCAGATGTCTGAGAAGGCCATTCACAATGCGCGGGAGGGGTATCGCTCCATCGCCAAGCGGGGCGCCGTCTGCTTTGACGCCGCTCGCTCCGTCGTCGAGATCAACCCCATGTACCAGACATCGTGGCAACAGTTCCTGGACGTGTATGACTCTTCAATCAAGCACTCGGAAAGGTGAGGTGGACAGTGATTAAAGGAGAACAATGCTGCATTGTTATGCCAAAGATGGACAAATTTTAAAGAAGTAGAATCTTTAATGTGGAAGTACTTTCGTATTGTCACACTCTGTCTAAAGTTTTTGACAACTTTTGATGGCGATGACAGATCAACTTTTTTCATGCATTGGCAAACTCTGTAAGCATCTTATTTACTTTCCACTTGTATCTTGCATGAGACTTCTTTTGTCCTGTTTGTTAATATACCTGTTGAAATGCATGCTTGCCTCTTTTTCATGCTTATCTTCATCCTATGCTATGGCTGTCCAGAACGTGAGTAGTAATTCCAAAGGTTGAATGACAATCAATTTCTTGCCCGTCTCTCATACTGACTTGCACCTGTCACTGCCATTGAACATTTCATCAGCCAACCGCCTGGTTGTGATAACTTGGCCGAACTGTATTCTTTCCTTAATATCCTTCTGTCCATCACAAGCACAGTGCCGTTGCACTCAGCTTTTCATCATCCATTCTTTGCAGTGTTTGCACCGGATGAAGCCGAAAATGCACCCAGTCTGTGAAATGATTTTTGAGATTGAAATGAAAAGGGTTGTATTTATTGACCCCCCAAAAAGAGCTTGTAATACATGAACTTGAAACCTTTCAGTCGTAAGTGGAGAGAAGAACCAGACGCCTATGGTTGGACAAGTAGACCCTTTGGCTTGAGGTTACATCGTCTGTGAAAGCCCCTCTGATTTCTAATCAAACTTTTCAAAGAGTGTCTGTACACACCTCCCAATTTTAATTAATATACTTTGTCATGCACTTAGCACATCCTGGGTTGTCACATAATGGGCAATTCCAGAAATTAGGGGTTCAAAAGTGTGACTTTTTGTGTGCCTGTTACATCTGACCTTTGTTATTTGACACGGAAATATCACCGGAATTGATTTCAAACTATTACTGTTTGTTTGGCAGGTAGTTTGCATTAAATCATCACTCTTGGAAATAAGAAAATGCGTTCTGAAGTTAAAAAATCGTATATCAGATGTGACAGGGACACAAAACAAAATGGACCCCAAATTTCTGGAATTACCCTTATGTTTAAACCTTTGCACTATTGCTATCTTCAATAATTTTCTTTGTACTCAAAGTTAACCAGATGGGAAACAGTCCTCGTTAAAATGAAAGTCTAATGTCTATGTCCCACCATCCCCAAGCCTAGCTTTGAAGATCAGATCGGACACTTCCACTGCTTGATTGGAGACCACTCATTGAGTTTCATTAATATTTTTAACAGGGCTGCAGTGAAAGCTGTGGTGGAGCGTCTGACATATAATGCCTTCCAGGCCACTGCTAGATCACTGCTTGAGAGAGACAGGATGATCTACGCTCTCCTACTAGCCATGGAGGTGAGTAGACCAGAGTCACTTTCCTTAAGACAAAAAGTAGGCTGATTCCTTGAATCCCATTTCATTGATTTAAATTCCTGTGTTACGTTTAAACTTAGCCTACAGCAGTTGTCATGGTTGTTGGTCACATTACTGCGAAGTGCCTACTGACACATTTCCTGTTGCCAACCCGAACCTTTTTAGGTTGAGGACTCACTGGGGAACGTCGGTCCCGGCGAGCGCGAATTTGTCATCTCCCCGCAGCTGGGCTCCTCCATCATGACTGCCCTCGGCCACATGGTGGCGCCGGACCACCGCATCGCCCAGGCCAAGAAGCCATTTGATTGGATGCTGGATGAACAGTTCCACAACTTGCAGGTGTGCCGCCGCTTTCGTAAAAGTCGAGCCTGTGAGATTTTCACGAGTCCAAATATTCTTTCCCTGTTCGTTTCGAACTGAGAATGCAACAGCTGTAGCTCCTAAAAACAATCACTTAATTTTCTTCTGCTTACCTTTCATTACCTGAAGTATGTTTAAAAAGTTACATTTGAACTGGCGTCGTAAAACTTTCATGAATAATGTTCCAAAATGATAGGTGTATTCTTTGACCAGTAGACCCTTGGCCTAGAAAATTTCGCTGAGAAATTTTGCTTATTAAGCTATTTACAGTTGCACTAACCCAACTCACCAGAAATGAATGTTAATGTTGCCAGGTTTTTTTTTTCATCTTTGAAGTTGCTGGCCATCCACTACGAGTGGTTCCAGGAGATGTTTGACCGCATGCCCAAGGACGGCCGAGAGACACAGTGGCGGACCCTCGGGGAGCACGACACACCTGAGACAGCCGTCCTGCCCGAGAAGATGGACGACATCTACAATCCCATGCAGAGGCTGATGGTGCTGCGGGCGTTCCGACCAGACCGCATCATGCAAGCCGGGACTGTCTTTGTCAATGCAGTGCTCGGGAAGAAGTAAGTCACTCGTTGATCACCTGAGTTGCCATCTGTCATAAGTTCCTTCCGTTGGATTTAATTTCTCTTAGCAGTGTGTGACTTTCAACAGTGAATAACTTCCTTTTTATTTTAGCAAATTGGAATTTAAACAAAATCTAATAAAATAGCACTTCTGATTCTTTTGTTAACACTGCCTCATGTCATTCATGTTACATGTTTCTGTCATCCATTGTCGTCACCTTCAACCACACAGAATCAGAGGATCATCATCAAGGTATTAACACAATATCAGTGGATTCAACTGCTGCATTTGTGGACTTCACTGATTAATATTATCAACAGATTCCACTGCTACATTTGTGGACTCTGCCGATAAACATTGTCAGTAGATTCCACTGCCTCATCTGTGGACTCTGCTGATAAGCAATATCAGTGGATTCCACTGCCTCATCTGTGGACTCTGCTGATATGCATTATCAGTGGATTCCACTGCCTCATCTGTGGACTCTGCTGATAAGCATTATCAGTGGATTCCACTGCCTCATCTGTGGACTCTTCTGATATGCATTCTCAACTGATGCCACTGCCTCAGAAAATCCAATTCCTAACTTTTTCTTAGTCCCACTTTCATCCCCTAAAAACCAACTTCTCCTCACTCAAACCCAAACTGCTGAATGCCCCCAAACAAATACGATACGAGCCAGCAAAAGCAAACCAACAGAAGTACACCCCCTTGCCTCCCAGGTACGTAGGTGAGGTTGCTCTGGACTTGCCGGGCGTGGTCAAGCAGAGTACCCCCCTGACCCCGGTCCTGCTCCTCTACACCAAGGAAGGTGACCTAGCCGAGAGGATGTTCCAGGAGTACGCTGCCAAGAAGCAGTGCAAGGCAGTAGTGGTGGCATTGAGTAACTCGGAGCAGAACGAAGAGAGGTCCATGAGGAGGTCCATACAGACTGCCATGCAGGAGGTAAGGGCGACACAGATGGTGACAAACACCCTCATACATCCTTACACATATGCCCACCTGCAAATCTGTATACACTTGCATTGGAATTGAATCTAAGTGACAGGTAGGACTCTCGGTACAGACAGTCATGCCAGAAGCAGTGATGATGTAATTTGTGACAGACACCCACATACAACCCCTCACATGTGCCCCCAAAGTGTTGTAGGCCATGTTAAAGATTGCAGTTATTTTGGCATAGACATGGACACACGCCATCATGCACACTCTCACACATCATAAGCCAAGTGATGTGGTATTGCAAGTTTGCTCAAGCCCTCGACGTTTTCATGCAATTCTAAAACAGAGTGAAACATCCATTTGATTTTCTGATTTCCAAAAGTGTTCCTTTATGACTTTGATGAAAAAAAAAAATTTACATTTGGCCCAGTTATCCATTTCGGAGGCGTGGAGCCCTGACTTGTCAGCTGTTCATCTGTGCATGTTATTACAGGGTCACTGGGTGCTGTTGCAGAATGCCCATAATTCCACCCACGTCCTGAACACCTTGGAGACCGTCCTCAAGGAGAGCAGCCATAAGCACCAGATCGGTGACACCAACTTCCGTCTCTGGATCTCGGCCAAGATGACCCCCACCATTCCCGTCCGGCTGCTGCAGTTTGCCATCAAAGTAGTCGTTGATTCACCACGGGTGAGTTTGATTTCTTGTCTTTTTTCCTGACCGGAGCCAGCGTTGTAGTCCAAAACTTTGCAAGTCCTCGCAGTAACTACACAAGAACATCTTAAGGAAATCCAAGATGTATCAACAGAGTACCCTCCGGTTCTTTTCAGAACCACATCTACTAATGAAGAGATTGTCCTTGAGACTTTGGCCTGAAAATAAGAGCTGAACATTGTCAAATACTGATCAACAGTGGCTTCGATAACCCACACCCCACAGCCTCAGCAAGAAAAGTCACAAGTGAAATGCTAAATTGCGTTGTAAGATTATTTGTGGCATAGTTCCAACTGCTCATCTGACTCAACCCGGCCTGCTAACCCTGGCAAGCCGAATATGGTGAGATGTCTGTTGTAGTAAGAAGGAGGTCTTGGGTTAGACTCCCGACCGAGTAAGTTTAGGATTTTTATCGCAAGCCTTTGAACAGCACTGAGCTAGGTTAGAATAAGCATGACTGTATCCTCAGCAAGGCCTATACATTTCATTTTTCTAACAAACACTGTGATCTCTCCTCAGATCATGAAGGACAGCCTGCTGCGCTCCATGTCTCTGATCGATACCGACACCCTCAAGCTGAGCTCGCGCAGCGAATGGCCCCCGCTGCTCCACAACCTTGCCATGCTTCACGCCACCATCCGCCTGCGAGGACGCTTCAACCGTGCCGGCTGGAACCACCCGCACACCATGGACTTTGGTTTCAACGAGATTAGCGTACGTTCTGAAACTGTCATCGCAGCTTTCAAACTGTAATGCGTTGCAGTGGCAAAAAGTTTGAAACATTTCTCAAACTTCTTACAGAAAAAAGTTGTGATTCCATGAATGTGATCCAACATACTAAAATGAGTTGTGCATTGCCAGAACCATGTTTGAGTTTAGGGGTTTTTGATAGAACGTCACACAATGTAAATCTGTAGGAACCTTCAACCTTTTCACCCACATCAAGGGCACATTGGTCAGGACGTGAGTGATACATCAAAACAGAGAGCTTAGTACTCTCTTTCTAATGCAAACAAGACACAGAAATGCTTCAAAATGGCCCCTGGACTGATTTTGTAGGATTAAGTCACATATTATTGGGGCTTTGGCTATTTATTAACTGCCAGAGCTTATCTGGGCAGTTTTTTGAGATTTTAACAGTGCCCATATTTTGCCAACATGTTACTGGCTTGAAAAAACAAAATTGGAGTTTGAGTTTTGTTTGTGGGGAGACATGGTTCTCTCGGGTCTTTAGTTAAGAAACAATATGCCTGACTGTGCCCCTCACTCAACCTCCCTTGTCGCCCCTTCCAGGAGGCCATTCAGATCGCGGCCACCCCCTTCAAGGACTACACCACTTTGGACGGTGAGAGTCTCAAGGGAATCTCCTGGATCGGCCTGCGCTACGTCATCACCGAGCTGATCTATGGCAGCCACGTGACAGACGAGTATGACCAGGCCAACCTGTCGGCCATGGTGGACTACTGGGTGGGGCCCAACGCCGTCAAGCGGGAGTACGAAGCCACCAAATGTAAGCTGGCAGAATCTCACAGAAAAAGAAGTGGACCTCGGTCTCTCCTTGTAGCAGATCTCTTGTGCCTCTGAAATTCCCCCTCAAGATTTTCTCTCTCATATTGAAAAAAAAGAACCCTGTTCCATTTGTTTGATGCATCTTTAAAGATCCAGTGAAGTAAATCTCTCAGTTCTGAAATTACGTGCAGTTTCGGACAGAATAGTAATAGGCCAAGTTATTAAAAGGGTAAACATAAATTAACTGCTTGACTTTATGTAGTAAAGTTTTGACTTGGTTTTCTTAGACTGAAATGGTTTCATGTGAAAGTAAAATTCTGTTAATATCTTTCTTCAGTACGCTACAAGATCCCAGCCGCATTTTTCAGCAACAACGTCCGTCTGACAGCTATTATGCAGGCTCTAGAATCAATGACCAATCACAGTTTGGATGTGCCCGAGGCTTGTAACATCCACACGTCAACCGAGGTAGGTGCCTTCTACCAGCAATCAAGGACATATTCTACTCTTCAAAAGCCTGATAGTAATTTTGCAAGTGGGCAGTATACAGTCCTTTGCAAAAGTTTAGGACCACCCATCGAAAATGCATTAACCTGAAGGAAAACCAAACTTAAATCAATCAACTTATGTTTATTTCCAATGTGTAACCTTGATGCCTTGGTTGAACATTTTTGACTACATTTCCATGATTTGACATGTTAACAGTCTAATATGCTGCCTTGCAGACAAAATGTCATACAAGACCTGCCTTTGCAAAAAATTTCATTCAAATGGGTATATAGCACTACACTGATGTCATGCACCACTGTAAAATCATGTTCATTCAGTGAAACAGTGTAATGCAGGCCCAGTGACAGAAATACCAACAACATTAAGGGTGGTCTTCAAACTTTTGGAAATGACTGTATATGGAGTGAATTAGTGAATATGTGGGGAAGGATTTGTAGGTAAAAGGATTTGTAGGTAAAAGGATTTGTATTTGTGGGAGATGAACTTCACTATTGTTTAGGTCAGACAATTTGTTTGAAGGTTCTGGGATTCTCTTCTGATAGTTGTGCAAGTTCTGTAAATGCTTGAAATTGTTTTTGGCAGAAAGGTAAACGGTGCGTAATGTGACACAATGAGATGAAATACTTGATTTTTGAATTGACTGTGACCATTTGAGATATTGTCAAGAGTATCATAGTTTATTACTGAAAATATTGGTGTTGAAACAGTTTGTTTTTAACCTCATTACTTGAATGCACTTCAAATCATCCCCCCCAGGCTGATGCACCCCGCTAAACTCTAATAACGGCATGGCTTAGCTGCTAGAATTTCCTGTCAAGAAGCAAAAAAAGTCCATCGTCTGCAGGTTGCATACTTTCGGCATTGTAAAGCTACAGAATAATTGCTGTTGAGCCACTCGTCCTAAGATAAGCTCTGACTGCGTGTGATTTGCTCAGTATAGCCTGAGGGAGGGGGAGTGTGTCCAAATCAAGTGGCTGCGGCTAGGATTGACACACATGTCTATAGCAGTTGGCTGCAGCCGCAAGACCAGAAGCTTCCATAGCCACATGTGTTAATTCTAGCCACAGCCCGTAACTTTCAGACACAGCCTAAGGCTGCTTCCAAATCTGTTGTCTCGAGCTAGGTCTAAGTCTTCGCAGGGACACACTGACGATAGACATGGCTGCTAGCTAGTTCGTTTCAGCTTCATAACGCCCTCTGCAGCTTTCACACAAAGCCAACAGCCACTTAATTAACTTACCATTATCCCATCAGCAATAATTGTCTCTTATTTTCGCCGTAATTTCATTGCATTGTGTCTAAATAGGACGATGGCCGATTGATGGTAAGCCCATGAATAATGAGTACATGTATGTCATTGTGAAAGTGTGCGAATCGTTCTAACAGTGTGCTGTGAACTGACTAACTGTTTGACAAATACATTTTTGGCATGTTCATTTCCTCCTCGTGATATTTTACATAATATTTTGCTCCTTGTCGCCCAAATTTTTGCATTGCTTATTTTGCAATGGTCCGTTTAACCCATTCAATATGTCTTGTTCTTCTTTTAGTCCTCTTAAACAAACCAGTGACACAAGAAATGAAACATCTCTCCTCCCCAAGGAAAAAACTACCCTTTTTGTGTTTTTTTGGTGAATTTTTGTGTTTGAATTTTTGATGAATCTTTAAACGTTTGCAGAGCCGAGCTCGGTCGAAATCAGCTGCAGAAATAGCTTGAAATCACACGTAGCTCAATGCATTTAGCTTAGATGTAAATTTTGAGTTGCATGTTGCGTGCTTCACACTGGTAGCATTTTTGCAAAGTGTATATTTTTATCGACCTCGTGTCTTGTTTGTCAGTGCATGTCTGAACGTCACTTCCTTTCATTTTCACTGTACCTAATACCTCCCACATCCTCTGACCTGTTTCCCACCCGATGTCTTGTCTTAATTATCAAAATAATTTCTTTCATAAGTACCAGATTGATGCACGTTTGTGTTTTCCAGAATGCCTTTTTAACTTCCAAGAGAGTCACCTGCGTGGCTTCTTATGTGTTTTGTCTGAGAACTACCAGGAAATAAAAATCAGAAAATTCTTCATCAGAAAGTTCGTTGAGATATCTTGTGGAAAGGAAAACAAACATGAGTCACAGGAACAAGAGCTTTGTTTGATTGCCTTTTGGGATTGGAGAGAAACCCACTCAAACAGATGTGACTTAACCTCTGGAAGCCAACATTATTTGAGCTTATAAACACTTTTAAGTCATTCAGTATAATTTCACATCATAGAGCGTTTTCGAAACGTGTGGACTCGACTTAAAGTTTGGTTTCGCTGGTTCCAGCCATTTTGAGGCAGCGTTGGAAACCACATGTTTGAGCTCTGACTGGCGCCATCGCAACCGAAGTCTAAGCCAAATCCTCTCGTTTCAAAAACACTCACAGTAAAGGTGTTCCACAATCATACAGGCGGAAAAATACGAAACAAGAATACAATGGATCTAATCACTGGAATCTGTCGTCTCTGTTTATACTTCTCCCAGACTCAGCTTGGAGACGATCAGTATATCTACACGCGACTGAATGCCATTCTTGACTCCATGCCAGCATCCAGGACACTCAGCCACGTACTACAGCCCCGCCCTGCCACACCCTTCAAGGGTATGTGTATAAAGGGTGTGTCTCGCCGTAGAATAAAGTGCCGTGAATGGTCCTAGAGGAAACCATCTGTTTTCACTGGGAAGATCTCGGAGGAGGGTTGACCAAGTTGTCAATTTTGAGGAATTTTGCATCTGTGCATTGAGTACGGACAGTTTTAATTGGATCGTAATCGTGGTTCAGACTTCCATTCCTGGCTCTGTCATTAGCTAGTGTCAATGGAGTCACCATGTACCCTCAACATGGCTGACATGTGACATCGTATGTGTGAGTAATAGCATTCAACCTTATACTCTGTGTGTGAAGGGTCAGTCAGTGTGACTGTTAGTGCCTTGTACGCCAGTTATGTTTTGATTGGCGCATATTGCCAAATCTGATAACTTCTTCTACTTGTTTTCTCTCACAGGTCCGTCGGTTGCCAGTGTGAACGGGAGCACCATGTATCCCAACGTGGCCGCAATGGGCATATACGCCAGCGCCAGCATAGCGGCCGTGCACGGCAGGAAGGAACAGGAACTCTGGGAGATCTGCCACACTATGCTGAACAAGGTCCCCCGGGGTTGGAACAGGGTGAGCTATCGGATCCGTGCATGCATGGACAAGCGAGGGTGCTCTTCAAGGTCACCCACACTTGAGATTTTTCTTGGGATGGAGGTCAAGCAATTTTTCAGGAGGAGTGTGAACAGAACGTTTCAAGAATGATTGAGTTTAAATGACGGTTTCGGTTTTCTTGATTTCCCAGCTTTCTTGAAGGGGGTAAGAAAAGATTAAACTTCCTTAGATATGCCACAGCTTTCCCGGCAAAATATAGCGAAATGGCATTTCTCTATGCTTTTCCTAAATATTCACTTTGGATGTTGGCACAGGAGTACGTAACTGAGCGGGTGCGTAAGACAGGTGGGGACACGCCCTTTAATCGCTTCATCCTACGAGAGATCGACCTCATGCTCAAGCTGCTAGTGGACATCAAAACATCGCTGCAGGTAAAACGAATAGAAACATTTTACAGTATGGCTGCTGAATGAGAGTTGGTGAAATGAAGAAGATTTAAGATGCTAAGAAGGGTCTTTTCTTGTTTTGAAACAGTTCAAAAGTTTATTACTTTGGTGGTGAATTGGACATTTGCACCTTCTGTGGTGTGTTTCTGGTGGGAAATGACGTGTTAAGGCGCCTTTCCATGTGCGCGTCAACACTTGCTTTGCGTATCTGTCAAAATCGCCTCCCGGGAGTGATTTTGGCGGCCATGCACATGTGTGTTATGTTAATGGAGTCAATTTTTGTGCCCATGAAAGAGAAACGCATGAACGCATTGTGTACGCAGTGCACTCTAAAAAAAGTACATATGGATAGGCGCCTTTAACGTGTTCATCTTTTCTATTAGTGGAACCCACCTGTGATTTGATAAGCTACCCTTCCCCCCCTCACTTCCCTCTCTCAGATCCTGTTGCCAATCTTAAAAAAAAAGTATTGGAACCATATCTTGAAGGAACAAATTCAACTTTGTTCACACTCTCAGAAATTGAAGGCTCTAACAGAGAAGCCCACTGAAGTATTTGGTGACCAGATGTCGGAGACTCTGGTCTCCATAGCGGACGACCTCTACCACCATCGCATCCCAGCTCATTGGTGTGACCTGGCCGGCGACTCCATGCCACCAATCAACTGGCCACTGGGACAGTTCCTGAACGACCTATCCCTGCGCTGTCAACATCTGGAGCGGATTATCATACAGGTCAGTTAAACCGCCTCAACCGGTTCCATCCTCCAACTGTCTTTAATTTCAACAGGTGGTAAGGCGCGCCAGACAGGTTAAGCATGTCCACTTAAACCAGTTAAAGGTTAGTGATGGTGGTATGGATTATCAGACATGCTTCTCTTTCTCAAATTTTCCCCCTTTCAAGGGTCGGGATAAGTTCCCAGCCTACTGGCTAGGAGCCTTTTTCCATCCCAAGAGCCTCCTTGCCTTGCTGCGTCAAGACGCTATCCGTTCCTACGGCAACAGCACCAGCCAGGTGGAGCCGTTTGTCTTCCAGACAGAGATCACTGCCCGAGACAAAGATCACGTGAGTCATTAATCTAGCCCTTTCTGTACACCTTCTGCTTCCGTTCTTATTAGTTTAAGAAGCTTAGTTCCTGGTTGAACTTGTTTTGAGTTGAGTTGAACTCTTTTTAAGCCAAAGGTATAGGGAGCGGGTTGGAATTACTGACCACATTAGGCACAGATGCGGCAGTCATGCAACGGTTAGAATTTAATACTCGAACTGAAATTTCAAGTTTGTTCCTCCCTCTTGTTAAGGTGCGAGACCCGCCCCAGGAGGGCATGTTTGTGTACGGCATCTACATCTGGGGTTGCACCTGGGAGAAGACCACGGGTGAGCTGCAGGACACACCCCCGCGACACGGCCCCACCCCTCTGCCCATTGTCCACGTCCTCTGCATGCCGCAGAGTGAGAAGCCCGCCCTCAATGACCCCCAGAAGACTGCCGAGACCTTCAACTGCCCTGTCTACCCAACGCGTATAAGCTCACGTGAGCCCGTCTTCACCATGGATGTCCGGCACGACAACGTGCCGGCCAGCAAGTGGGCGCTCCGGGGGATGGCGGCCACCATACGGCCCTATTAGGGTGGTCAGTTTCATCCCCTGACCACGGCAGACCAACCTGCAAGAAACGCCCATATTCTGCTGCTTTAACCCCTCTTTTCCCCGAACCACGAATTTACAAGTCAAAAATCTGACTTATGTCTTGCACATACGTACATGTATATTAATATTTTTTTCCTAAAATTGTCCACGTTAAAATTTAAATTCTTTCTCTGTGCCAGTAACCCCAAGCTTTTCAATGGTGATTTGTTTCAGAGATTTGCAAATCAATTGCAATAATATGGTTATTGATTTTGTCATAAAGCTTACATGTAGCATGTTTATAATTTAAACTGTGGTTTGGAAAATAAATTGTCAATTGTTTTCAACTTTTGAATATTCTGTGTTTCCGGAAAAGACCCCCCTAAAAAAAAAACACATTCAGTATTCCTTTCAGTGGAAAATGAATGAATGATTGACTAAAATTTGTTGTAAATAGTGTACAGAAAATAACTTTCCGTCCACTTTGCTGATTTTGGAATCTATTTATTTTCCTCAAAATGAATTGTTTTTAGATCACTGTTAGTAAATTTTGCATACAATTTTCCATTTCACTTCAGGTAGAAAATTCTTTCTAATGTTTTACTTTGTAAAGATTTACGTGCAGGTCGGAAGAGACTCTTTTAGTTTTGATTGAAATCAATTACAAAACTTATTCGATGTTTGCTGTTCCGTCCAGCTCATTTTTACCGTATTATTGGATTTTACATTTGTTGTGTTTCAGAAGTTGAAACTTTGTGTAATTTAGTAAAGAAATGTTGGTTTAATTATAGATATCACTTGTTGGTTTATTTGTTCCTTGAAAAAAAACACTTATTTTTGGAGCTTGAGCTTTTCCTGCCTTGTTTTACAGATCTAGTCATCATTTTGACTTGGTTCGAATGCCCTCTCTTGCTGTTGTACTAGTTCACCCTCGGCCGCATTAGTTTCCTACCCACTTTAATTAATGGTATGGCCTGCCTGAATGAAGGTGGGCGGGGACAGGAAAGGGGATTTCTTTAGGCGCGGCCCTTGTGATTCGAAACCGCCCACACGCCACCCCTTTTTTTGTTTTTTTTTTATTGATATTGGCTTTTGATCGAATATCCCTGTGGTCCGCTGTGGCAAGTCAATTTAAAGCATTTTTGTAAGCCAGTTGAAATTTGTTCAAAATCGCTGTTGTGAGAATTAAATAGAGGGCGCCCTTCTGATGAGAAATACGAGGCGGAAAAAAAAGCCGCCCACAGTGCTATAGCGTGAGGGGAGCGGCGAAGAGTCTGGTACCGGTCCAAATGTTTGCACAGCGATTCCAGTTCAGCAGTTGGGAGACGGTGACTCCACAAATATACATGTCGGAATCGAGAGTACCCGAATGGAACGAGTGTCATTCCATTGCAGGTAGGTTGCTTCATGTTTTCCCAAGGCTTTTCATCATATCATATTTGGTCAATTTCCTATGTTTTGATTCGTTCTAAGTCAATTCCGGTGTTTTTTGGTGGTAGTATGGATACCGCAAATTTTAGTCACTGCCAACATTACAACATAAACCCCATGCAACATGTGCAATCCCATGCGTGGACATCAATGGAAAAACACCGTCAGGGTAAGCCCCGGCACTAGTGTGGCACGGACTCTCACTCCCGCTCCATCCTTGCCACACTAGTGGGGCTACGTCAGGGTCAGACCATACATTCCATAGATTCTGAAAATGCTTTGGCCTATCGTGGAGTAGGCCTACCCTAAATTCGCGCATACAAATATTCGCGCATTCAACTTTCTCTTTGTGAAACTCTTGATTGAAATTATGGACCAATTTCAATTTAGACCGGTAAACAGGGCCTGCTGACGAATACTCCTCCGTCGTAGACTGGGCCCTGTCCCGATTCATAGGGATTTCTTTCGAAAAGTTTTATCCGGGGTATCCAGGGGCATAACTAAACATCCGCTTGATTTTATGAGCTGAACTTGCACCGGTATGTTCACTACTTACGGGGTAAACTATCCCCTAGGTTGCTTATTGCAGAAAACTCGCCTTTTCCTCATTTGGACATGTTGGAGGAAAAACATGATGTTGCTTGGTTTTTTGCTGTTTTCCTACTCTGGACGAATTTGTCCCACTTGCACTAAACTGTTTCGTCCCTTTCATGTCAAGTCATAGAATGCTAGCTGCACTACCAATGATTTGCCGTAATCAGTGTGTGACTTGACAGGGAACCAGCCAAGGGCATTGCATATTAACTGTGACTCAAAACAGCCGTGATCTTTCATGAGTACTTAGATCGACAGGTACTCTCGCAGATCTGAACGAGATCCGTAGGTGCTGAAGTCTTGTTGCAAACTAGACAGGCTCTCGTACAGGGTACCATTACTTAACCATACAAAGGATTCTGTGTATTAATGTACATGTCAAGCCAAATTCGTCTGGGGAGGGAAAACTGCAAAAAAGGCAGCATTTTTTTCCTCAAATGAGGAAAAGATGAGTTTTCTGCAATTAGTGACCTAGCGGATGGTTTACACCGTAAGTAGTGAACACACCGATGCAATTTCAGCTCATAAAATCAAGCGAATGTTAACCCTTTGACGATGGGAATTTCTTCCCGAAAGCCGACTCCAAGAATTCCAGCCTCGCTTGGCCACGAAAGCCACCTGCCAAACCGCAAATTCTCGGTTTGTGGCCCTGTGTGCTCTGCATGCTTTGAATTACACGGTGAAAAGGCTGATTGTTTGGTGGCATGCGGCTCTACTCACCCTTCCACATTCCCGTTGCCTCTTTTCAAAGTAGGGACTATTGTGAAGCTGGTGATCATGATGGAAATTTGGTCTTTTCATTTCTGGGCTATGCACAAAGACCAATTACCATATATACAAGATCCAGGGTCTGCCTTCTTTCATCGTGTTCGCTCGAGCGTTGGCTGAGAATACTAGCTGAAAAGCGGGCTGAGGATCTCAATTTTTACGGCGTGTCTAGCCGCCTCCTGGCGCGAAGGAGTTAAGTTATGCCCCCGGATATCCCGGATAAACTTTTCGAAAGAAATCCTTATGAATCGGGACAGGGCCCAGTATACGACGGAGGAGTATGTTAGAATTATCGCCACATCGTCAGATTGTGCTGTTAGATTGAGCGATGCCGATAGTGCAGATTGACTGATCACACCCAGTACCATCAAGTGTACCTTGTAAAAACTCTGCCTGTCCTTTTCCAGCCAAGGTTAAAAACCTGCCTATACCCTTTCTCAGGAAAAATCTTTGAAACTGACACCCCTCAGTGCTCTTTGAGGCTTTATTTCAATTGCACCCACTGTCTTGAAAGGAAATGAGAGCACTTGTTCCTCAGTGTTAAAGATGTGTGTAAAGAATAAATGGGGCTTCGGAATTGTGAAGAAAACAAAAACTGCTGTCAAAATTTGTTTTTTGCCTGTCCTCAGGACAAAATACGGAAGTCCGTGGGAGTTACGTCAACTTCATCCAGTCAGCTACATGCAACTCTTCATAATCCCTCAGGGTTTGGCTTAAAAAGCATTCCTTTTGTGTTTGTTTTTGCATTTGTTTCGTTAGTTATTTTCTGATGTGAGGCTCAAAGATTGAGGATTTTTCAATGCGCGTGAAGGAGCACCCCACATCAGCTGAGATGGCCAAGAAACGCAACAAAACCAAGCAGAATGACTACCACAACACGTCGGATGAAGAGATCTTGAGAGGTAGGTGCTTACTGAAGACAAACAGAGCTTCGACCGGGCCAAAGTTCTGTCAACTAAACCTCACACACTTGAAGTTCCAAAAGACAGGATTGAGTGAAAACAGCATCTCCTAATTGATTCACAGTGGAACAACTTATGCTGAAAAGCATGCTTTTCCATTTTGCCTCCCAGCAAAGATTTGTGCTCATATGGACAAGGCCGTCAACTTGTCAGGGATAAAGAAAGGGCTCAAGCAAGCCGGCGGGTCCTCCAAGTTGGGACAGTGTGTGGTGAGTTGAAACATCCCAGTGAATCCATTCACGACGTGCAATTTCAAAATACGGTACTGTCTTCAGTCTGTCCAAACCATGGCTAACTACAGAATTACTTTATTCACTTTTCTTGTCCTTTCTTTTATTCTGATGAGCAGTCCTGTGTAAATGACAAAGGGGCGTCAGACAAGCATTCAGCGGCTTGTAGTGAGGACAGTCTTGATCACCATGGCAACACCACCTGGCTATGTCTCTTCTGTGGAAACCAGGTGAAATCCATGCATTCAACTGAGATTCTCATTTTCATTTGGTATACGCATGTATTTAAATATATTGAGGTATAACGTGACATTGAAACGTTCAGTGACGATTTCTTGATGAAACTGAGGGAACTATGTGTATTCTTTATGTTGATCTTCATTTGAACAGAGAAAATTGGCTGAAATGGGATTCAAGCCCATGACCTCTGGAATAATGTTCCAGAGGTAAACTGGTTCACACTCTGTTTCTGCTAAGTAAAAAAGTCATCACTGACTATTCTGCATTGTACAAAATAAAAATCGGGCATGGAATTAAAAGTCATCTCTTGTATTTTCTGTCGGAGGGTTGCGGGCGCGGTTCCCAGCACCAGCACGCCCTCAAACACTATGAGACCCCTCGGAGCGCCAGCCACACCGTGTCGCTCTGCGTGGACACCATGGCGGTATGGTGCTACAAGTGCGATGAGAACATCTACCCGGAGGACAGCCGCAAGCTGCTTGAGTGTGTGGAATGGATCCGCAAGGAACTGGGCGCCCCCAAGCTGCCCGGTGAGCTTAGCGGGTCCCTCCCACCCCTGGATGTCCAACAGCAGTCTGTTTCTCCTCCCTCTTCCCCCCCCCTCAGCCCATTATTCTTCTAAAGACGGAACAAATCTCTTTTTGAGCCAATTTTGAATAAGAGTATGGGGTACCAGTCCATGACAGGTTACTCCCCAGCCAGTGCTGGTACCCTCTGGTACTCGACAGGAGGAGAGAGGCCAGTATTAAGGATGAAATGGCTTGCCCAAGGCCACAGCCCATGGCCAGCCGCTCAAGTCAAACCCCTGGCCTTCTGGTCACGAGAAGCCACAAGTCTTCCCTACCAGGCCGCACTTCCCTTCAGGGAAGAGAACACTGTTTTATGCTGTCAACATCTGGTGTCTTGGTTCTGTTTGATCAACACTCATTGCATATCCTCCAAAATGGGTGGCCTTCCAGTAAGCCATTTTAGCCTCCTGTGTTTCAGTGATTTGTGAAATCGTACCAATATCCACTGACACTTCTTACCTGACACTTAAAGTCTGTTTCTATAGAGTGCTGGAGTAAATGCGTCACACGCACAATTATATGTGTAAGAAGCAAAGGCGCGGGAACCAATATGCGCACATTCCCCATTCATTCGCGCTCTTCTTCCTGGTTCAAATGACTTCAAGCTTCGATACTCTATTAATCAAATTCAGTTCATCGGAGTTTGTTATATTGCAGACTTGATTTTGATTTTGCACATGTGTTTGTCATTAGGTTTGTAGAGCATTGCTTAAACTATAGACAGAAATTCAAACATACTTATCAGTTTGACAAATCCCATTGCTGTTGAAAATGCAGTTCCCTTTGACGGTATGGCCATTGCTTTTGCAGGAGTATCTAACTCTCTGAAACGAACCATCTTCTTTCCAGCCAAGAAGAAATCAAAGGATTCAGACGGCGAGCCCGCTCCAACCAAAGGCCCAACGGTCAGCGATGGGTCCAGCACCAACAATATCAAGGTGGACGGAGTAACGAGAGTCAAGGTCAGTCCCATGGTAACAGAAGCTTCTAGAAATCTGTTTGTGCCTTGTAAATATGAGGTACAACTCACAGGAGAGATGTAGGTTTGTGTTCCAAATTGTACTCTGCAGATCTTGGAAGCTTTCAGCATGCCCCCCCCTCCCCCAATCTGAACTGTCAATCAGCTGTTTGACGTTTCTGCTATTTAGAGTTGAAAATCCATATTTTGTACGAGATGTCCCTGATGTTAATTCAAGAGAAAAGGCTTTCATCAACAATTGTACTGACTTTTTTTTTCTCACTTCGGCAGGGTCTAAACAATCTTGGGAACACTTGTTTCTTCAATGCCGTCATGCAGGTACGTTCCATCCATGGAAAAGCCTCAACGTACACATTTTTTTTTCAGTTTTTACTCTTTCACCGTTTTGTAAAGTAAGATCACAAAAAGTTATCACATTCAGGTCATGGAACGCACCTCCACATTGCATTCTTTTTTGCCTGTTCAACCCCAAGAACATCACCCAGACGCAAGGCCTGCGAGAGCTACTCCACGAGAAGTGGACCGTTGGGAAGGAGGTCTGCATCCCCGAGGACACGCACCTGTCGGTCACCCTTGACACAAGTCCTCCTGGCCAGATGCTCTTTTGGTTTGACACGCCGAAAAAGCCAGAAGAACTCGGCGAACCGGTGGTGAGCAAACTCTAGGGGATCATCAGAGGCCAAAGGAAAAAGTCAATAATTTATTTGTCAATACACTTCTCATCTTGCGGTTCGTATGCAGGCAGGTTTCGTGCACTAAACTAGTTTTTACTTTTCGTTCGCTGCAGGCCCCGATAACTGTTGGTCTTCCAGCTGCGGGGTCGTTGACCTCGTCGCTCATCAGCTTCCTGGACGAGATGAACAAAGCCGGCAAGAGTAACATCATCAACCCGCGGGGGCTCTTCAATCAGATTTGTCAGAAGTAAGACCAATTATTTTTCCTCGTCCGAAAGAGATCAAAGAAATGCAAGAACAGAATATGAACGGTGCGTTACCAACTGTGACCCAACCATGTTTATATTGACAGTCTTTGGATTCGTAAACATCAAAATAGATTTTTGGTGCGTCAGTTTTGTTGTCCCGTGTTTACTTTTTGTAGGTGTAATTGGTTGAGCCAATCGCGTAGAAAGACATGCAAATAACAGATGGGTGTGTGACTAGATACAGGACCATCACTGTGTGGACCCATAGAAAGACACGCCTATAACAGATGGGTGTGTGACTGTGTGTGAGGACCATCACTGTGTGGACCCATGTAGAAAGACAGGCCAAGCAGATGGTGTGTGACTAGATACAGGTTGTTACCCAACCTAACAAAATGGGACATAAGTCACAAGAGCAACTTTTGAACGCAAAAGTCTTTGAAATAAACTTGCACCATGTAAATAAATTTGAACCCTCAACACTTTTCACGCCTGTAATGTCAGTTTTCCTCGGAATGCTGAAACGGGTGATGCACCAAAGCAAACAACTCGGTTTGATCTTTCCCATTCAAACTAAAACAGAATTGTAAATGTGGCTACAGCTCATTTTCTTGGGGGATCTGACCACAAATGGGGCAAACAGTGACAGGTTGTTGTCGTCCTTGCATTTGCAGGGCCTCACGGTTCAAAGGCTACCAGCAACAGGACAGTCATGAACTGTTGCGATATCTGCTGGACGGCATGAGGGCAGAGGAGATCAAGGTAGGCTTTGCCAACCTGACACTTCCATTAGAAATTAACGACTTGTTGGAATGCATTCGATAATGCCAACGGTCAAACATTATGAGGAACAAAAACTTCCATTTTCAGCAGATAGTTTGTGGTTTTGAGAATGGTTCTTAGTTTTGAGCCATTTCCTACAAATGTTTTCATTTCAAAGTTCTGAGGGTACAGAATGTTATATTTCCGGACTTGAGAGAGTTGGTCTGCATTCCTCTGTTTTCTATTCTGTTTTTGAGAACCAAAACAGTTTCGCATCCCCTTGCCTCCGCAAATTAGTGATGTTTAAGAACCAGTGCATTCATTTTTGGACATCTCTTTCTCAGCATTCTGATTCTATGGTTTTGTCATTTTTGTTGTGGTCAGAGGATGCAAGAGGCCATCTTGGCGCACTTTGACATCAAGGGGTCAAAGGTCAAGAACCTGGACGAGGCCACCAAAAAGAAGATCAAAGCCTACGGCCAGCACTGTAGGCACACGTTTGTGGACAGTGTGTTCAGTGGTCAGCTACTTAGCTCTGTCCACTGCAATGAATGCAACGTGGTGAGTGCCAGTGTACCAGACACAGCCCCGCCCCTCCCTCCCTTCCCCCTAACTCCTCCCCCCCCAAAAGCAAATCTGTGGAAATAACAGAAATTGTGACCACGGCCTGACTTCCAGTGTCCCCGGTCCTAATTCCAATTGTGAACTTCACGTCTCCCGTCAAGAAGTTTTAGCCAAATTACAGTTTTCATTGTAAAAGTTGAATGAAGAAGGGTGATTGCTTACAGGGATGTCTTGTTTTTTGACAGGTGTCTGAAGTACTGGAGCCATTCCTTGATCTTTCTCTACCGATAGTTGAGTCCAAGGTATGTAAGCTTACCTGAAGATTCTTAAAGAATGGTGACGTTATTCAGTGAAACTAAAATGTGAGATTTAAACCAAGTCAGGTGTTTTGTAGATAAGTATGATGCAAAACAGAGCGTATTTACAAGTCCTCTACTTTTTTTTACTAACTGGAACAAAATCTGACAGGGCAAAAGAAATACCGCCCCTCCACGGCCCTCCGAAAAACCAACCCTTCTGGAAAAAAGTGCTGAAGCTGCAGCACCAGTTGCTCAGGCGACAGGTCTGAAGGAGATTGAGAATAAAATGAGCAAACACCAGATTCAGAAGGCACGGGAAAAGGCCAAAAAGGATGCAAAGGTAAGATGCGTATCCATGTCAACAGTTGAGTTGAAGGTCAAAGTTTACAGAGGAACTTGGGATGTCGCGAGAAAAATGGTTGCAGAAACGGGATTTTTCCTGATGGTTTTGGGTTTTTGCTTAATTCACAGAGGAAGCATCGAAAATCACAGAGTGGCCAGCGAGATTCAGCCATTCAGGGCGGAGCAGAAGGAACCCCCATCCAATCAGATGAGGAGGAGGCATTCCAAGATTCAAATGACGCTGACAGCGAGACGTCACTCTTTGATCGCCCCGGTCGCAAAAGCAGCGTTGACTTCACCAGGACCGTCCGGACGACGGGATCCTCCTATGGTCTTTCAAACAAAGCGAACAATCCAGTGCAGCCTGGAGCAGAGGCTAGCAAAGACAAGGAATCGGCGAGTGGCATCACAAAAGATGAATCAAATCCAGACAGGACTAAGAACCATCAGAGCCCTCCAGATATCGACACAGATGAAGAAACTGATAAACTGGTTGGCCAAATGAAAGGCATGACCCTCAAAGAAAAAACTAATGCCAAAAACAATCTTCTGAACCCAACCAAAACAGCTCTTGCTGCTACCTCGTTGGAGAACATCAACGGGAACTTATCCGAGAAGGTCCGTCCCACCAGCAGCTCAGATTCCTATGGGAGCACCTCCAAGCTCAATGACCAAACCTCCAGTCAGACCCAACCAGAGCATGTAGCCTGCAACGGTCTCGGTAGCAGCACCGGCGACAGCACGAGCAGTACTAAGGACACCGTGGTACCCACCGACCCCAAGAGCCAGGCCAATGCCTTTGAGAGTACCTCAGAGGCCAACAAGTCTAGCATCGCCTGCGGTTACACGCCGGTCAGGCTGGCCAAGCAGGAGGACTTCTCCCCTCCTGTCTCTCCCGCCTCCCCCACCCGCACCCGCGTCATGTCAACCCTGGCCCCACGCTACCAGGGCAAGTCGCTGGAGTGCTCCGTGGAGTCCTGCCTCAGCCAGTTCACAGCTCCAGAATGGCTGACGGGACCGAACCGATTCGGTTGCGAGCACTGTTCCAAGAATGCAGGTAATCAAGATCAAATTTTCCCAACAAGTAGGCGCTTGAGTCAAACCTTATGACTTTATTTCATCTGTAAATGTAACAACAGGACAAACGCAATGAAACAACTCCGCATAAATCTGTATTTGTCAACTGACCATCCCTTTTAAACCTGTCACAAATTTGTATGTAATTCCAAAATAGTTATGGGAAAAGTTAAAACAGCGATGGATTTGAAAATCTTATTTTCAGACGTCAAGGATAAAGAGAAGAAAATAGTTTACACTGATGCCAGCAAGCAGCTTCTTATCCATCAACCACCGTCAATCTTAACACTTCATCTCAAACGATTCCAACAGGTATGTATCTGCTGGGCCAGTGACCTTTCAACTTTGACCTCAGGTTGTTGTAATACAGTCTATTCCATGAGTCTTGAAGATCACATGAATGCAGTTCATATATGGCACATATCTTAATATTCTAACCTCTCCCGATGACATGTTGTCAAATGTTGGGTATTTTTTCATGGGCAAAACATGGCACTGTTAGAGATATTTGTAAATTTGAGATGTAATCTTAAGTCAATTGAAATATGTCAGCTTAATGTAGAATTGGACTTGCTGGACAAAGGTAATGGGCTTTTTTGGATCTTTTTTTAATAGCTTGGGAAATGTTGTTTTAGCAAAGTTTCAATTTTTGCGTGTTCACCACTTACTGTCAGTAGACGTTTAAACGTTTGTTCTATTGTGGCATTCATGCTTGTCCAGTTGGCTCCGTCGTCGGGATGACATTAGCTTCAAGTTTGCTCTGACTTTCAGGTTGGATACTCGTTACGTAAGATCACTCGCCATATCAACTTCCCGCTCGTCCTCGATCTGGCACCATTCTGCAGCACATCATGTAAAGTAAGTTTCTGTTAAAAGACTACCTTGGATTCTGAAGACTTTCTTAGATATGGGTAAATCTGTGATGTGATTGGTTGAGTGACATTCAAATTTTGTTGTTCAAAAATGGGACTCATTTTTGTCTCTTTTGCCAGCCATACAGTGACAGCAATCAGCAGGTGCTGTACGCTCTGTACGGGATTGTGGAGCACAGCGGGCGGTTACACTTTGGCCACTACACGGCCTACGTCAAGGTGCGGCAACCCAGCGACACCCTGCGGCAGTACATCCACCAGATCCCACGCAACCTGAACAGCATGAACGAGCTGTGGAACAAGACCAACGGACTGGCCAACGGGGAGGACAGCGGGACTGAGTCGGCCGCCAAGGCCGCCACGTCCTGCAACTCGCACGACAGCCAAGCTCCTGCATCGGCGGCGAAGCGGAGCGTCACACCCCCAGAGGGTAAATGGTTCTACATCAGTGACTCTCATGTCAGCGAGGTTCAAGAGTCCAAGGTACTCTCGGCACAGGCGTACATTCTTTTCTACGAGAGGATTGTATAATGGCGCCCTCATTGTTTAGTCCTTCATTTCCTGGTGCAGTAACAACTAACCAGAACTTCAGGGCTAGCTGTATGAAGAAACCGCGAGTCTGAAATCGAGAATTCACATAAAGTTTAAAAAAAAAAAAAACCAGCTCAGTTGTTCTGTGTGAACCATGAATTAGATTTGCCAGATGTATTACCAGGTCGTTCTGTGTCGAGTTGTGTGTAGGTATTCAGGTCATCACGTGTGTAATCCATAGATTGGGAAGATTCTTAGTTGTATCGTCAGTGTTTGAACGCCACGATCCATGGAGTTGTCTTTCTGCATAAAATACGCCTCTCTGCTATATCCTGAGTGCATCACAACCTGCGCAGTATTAGCAGGGCTTCCTGCAGTGGTGAAGGGATGGAAGAAATCTACCAATGACATAGGTGTGTTATGCGTGTGGTTGACAAACTTTCTGTGTACCCCTGATGGTGTGTGCCATAGCGTGCATTCAGGTTGCGCATGACCCCTTGAGGGCAGTATTGTGGTTCCACTGATCGAGGGGCCAGCATGCAATATTTTACACCTCAGTTGGGCTGAAGGTGCTGAATGCTTTCTTTATCTCTATTTGAAACACCTGCATATTGAGATATATTTAATCATTGTCCCAAGTGTCTAATTTAGTGTTTGGACACATTTAGTCTTCTGGCTGGGTGATTTATTTGTCCATTGCCAGGGGTAATTGGGGATCATGTTAGGACCTATCCCATGCAAAATCTGTGCAATTTCAACAGAAACTTGTTTTAATCATGAGCACTTTTAACAGATGTTGATGAAAGTGTGGCGCTTTCCCTTGCTCCAACATTGATTGTAAAGAAAATTACAGCCAAGATAATTTGCTTTTGCTTTATAGCCTTCAAATCCAAAGAAAGGGGTTTCAGCAAAACTTTGGTACCTTTTTGGTACCTGAGTACCATTTTGGTACGTGGGTACCATTTTGGTACGTGAGCACCATTTTGGTACCCATGTCTCACACATAAATATCCTCCCACATTCATACCCTTTGTAAAAATTTCCCCAAGGTATGAATGAAAAATGTTCAAAAATTCCTATTTTGAAAATGTGTGATTTTGTACAACTCAGAATGATATTATGAACTCAAGAAGTACAACTATGCTTGTAATGACATGTAAATTCTCAAATGTAGGAATATTCAACCTGGAGTGTTTTACCGACAAGTTGGAGACAATACAGTCATTAGATAGTAACTGTTACACCGTTGAATGTTTGTGTAGAAATTTCACTGGTAAGCTTGAAACAGACAGAAGCATCACCAACATCAGACATGAAACCAGTGACTACCTTTTTGCAAATCCAAATCTATATATTTTCGTAGAATTAGCATCGCATACTTAAAAGTAACTAATTGTAGATAATTGTGAACAAATTCCCTTGGGTTTTCCTTCGTGTTATTAAATGTAATTAATTCTGAGACAAATTTAAACACGGTGACTCGCCCTCGCAAAATGAGGACTAAGGCACATTTGCACTGCGAACACCTGGTCACACTTAACATGTTAGAGGAATTCCAAAAGATACTACTGGTGTAGTCTTGGCCCAAGACTGCAATCACATTATATATGTCTCTGTATACACTGCAAGGGTGACGCGCACTGGCAGGCACAGCCAAATAGCAGTAGAGGGGGCCAGTCCATTACAGACAAACAGCTCCTCATAGGGAATTTTTTTTTTCAGCTCTGGCGTAATATGTCATTTGAGACTTCTTATCTTTAATCTAGAAACATCCGAATCCACACGGAATGAAATCCTGACGTACGTCTCGGTTTGTGGGAGCAGGCCTCAAAACTGATGCACTGTCTCTGTTAGTGTACCATGTTTGAACTTGCTGTAACTAAGGTTTAGCCCTGCCATGGGTTGAACACTTGTGATTGGGGGGTCGTTAGCTCAAAAGGCCTATCAGCCTTTGTTAAAGACTGAAGAAAATTTTTAAAAGTAAAAGTCCGATACAGCAAGGTGACAGAATCATTTAAAAAAAGGAATAACAATTTCTCAAAGCTACTTTTGACATTTATTTACCGATAGTTCTACAAGGTAATGTATCCAAAAAGAGACATTTCACCTCCAGAACCCAGAAGTGTCTTCCATGTTGGACAGAAGTTTGTTACTTGTGTGTAAAATTGCAGACGGCATTGTAGAGTTGGGATAATCTTTTTTTATTTGTCAGATACCAGTCAGATTATTTCTGTCAACCATTCGAGAGGACAGTTTGGGGTTTTGAGAAAATATTTCTAGACACGACCAAGTCTGACAGATGATTTTAATTCTTCCCTTTGTGAAGGTTTTGCCAAAAAACACTGTTTTATTTGATATTTGTAGCCAATCATTAACAGCTTTTACTACATCACATTGCTAAGATGACAAAATAAAGTGCCAAGTACCCCCAAAGATGCAGGAAATTGTTGATTGTCTTTTAACAGAAGGACAAATATTTCTTTAATGTAACTGTTCCAAGTCATTTATATTCTGTTGATAATTGTAGAGTTATTAAAAGCCATGAATATTTCAATACGTGCTCAGGAAAACCATTTGAATGTTACCTTAAAACTTATCTGTGGTTTATATTGAAAGTTGAAAGTGTAATGCATATTCATGAGAGCAGTAGTTCAGCATTTATATGTGGTGGATGGTTGTAATGGGAATGTACTTACTATGTGATATATTTAGTATAACTTTGAAATTATGCAAAGGGACTTATTTCCATTTTAAGGGTAAGGGGTGTGAGTTTTTATCAATGGCCATTGGAAAGATTATAAGAAATACCTACTTCAAAAGAGTTTGTGAAATATAAATGGGACATTTTATGAACTTTGTAAATTCTACTGTTCTGGAGGTAATGTCTCATGGCCATTGCAGCTGTGCAGCATTTGAAGTTTATTTTCCTAAATTTGTATTTTTATTATAAAGTTCTTTTGTTAAGGTAGCATTAAAATGTACAAGAATTCGTTTGAGATTGACTCACCTTCAAGAAATCTTCTTGGCCACTTGCCAAAACAAAAGACAGAAAATGACGTGATCTTTCTTTCTTCATGAAGAAAATGTGATACCTGTCTAGCGTTTGTTTTTCCTATTATTTTTTTTCTATGTTGTCTATGCTCATTTGACCACAGCTTTCAACAAAATCTCTTCAATGGTAAGCATTACTGGCGTTAAAAGGAATTTTACTTTTGGTTTTTAATGGTGCCCAAATTTAGCCGTGACACAGGAAAGTTTTGTTGTAAGTATTAAACGAAATGTATAGTACAATGATTGTGTCTATGCGCATCTCATTTACAAATATTGTATCTTTTATTTGTGAAGCAAAATTTTGATTAGGAAAAAGTTAAAACTACGTGTACAAGAAGGTTTATTTGGTCCCTCTTTTTCTTTTGCCAAGCTCCGCCCATTTCCCCTTTAATGAAGGATTCTGAATTACTGGACTTGATTGACTGGATATTAAAATGATAAAAATGGTAATATTTATGTCATGTTTAATTGAAATATTCATTGTATTATCAACGGTTTTGGGTGCTTTGAATAATGCGTCACGTTTCGTGGATTCCATAAAACGGGGGATGTGGGATGTGTGTATACTGCGAGGGGGGTTATATGCAAATGAGCTGGGTCAGACGTCGTGGCACTATTTCATTGAACGTACGGCTATCAACACCACGTCAGAAAATGTGCATGTTGTTGTTAGGTGTTCCGAATTTTGATTTAATTATAAGATTATGACAAACTGTTCTTCAACAGGGCTGAAGCTAGCGTGGAGAAGAGGAAGTGCTGTCTGAAATGAGGTACTGTAGCCCCACTGCCCCTAGTTTAATTGTCTCGATCTCTGGGCTTGGTCTTATCTTAGTGAACTCGTTTGTTCAAATTGTTGTTGACCTCAATGTGATTTTACTTGCGTAACTCATGTGAACGTAACGTGCAGATATATGTGCTTACCAAGTTACGGTATGGAAACAATTCGCTATGATTTGACGTTTGATCGGTGTTTTTGATTTCCTTGTTAATTGTTTTTCGTGCTGTATCAACTTGAATAATCAAGGCAGGTGTACCACTTGCAAGCAGAAACACGTGCAGGCATGTGTGCAAACGTAGGCAAACCCGTAAACCCTACCTCCATGTGAAACAAACAAGGCCTCACACCCTCAGGCTGGATAGTTTCATTTTCAGTTGTCATGATTATAGACAGGAGACAAGCGAGTGTGCAAGTGTAGCCAAACGGTTTTTTGTATTGGTTTGTTCAACTTGGAAAGAGTTCCAGATACAACCAACGCTTGATGTCCCTATATGCACAGACCTATGAGACCTTTTTTGAAAAAACGTAGGCTAAGTGTTTTCAGAATTTTCGTAGCTACGGTTCACTTTTCAGGACATGTTGTTCCTTTTTGATGGCTGTTGTGATATTTTAATATTTTAAAAGAAAACTCAGTGTTGTCCGTATCCGGAACTCTTTCCGTTCCACTTTTTTATTCTTGTAGATTTCTGTAAGCTGCAAACGATGCCCGTGAATCGAGCGGCCATCTTCCAGCTGACGTTGCTGTTGCTGATTGTTCCCATTCAGTATCTAATCACCCAATGGAAGCCAGTCAGTAACACAGAGAGGACGCACAACTTGCAAACGTATGTTACTCAGGCCCTACGACATGTCCCCGGCTTGAGCAATTCCTCCTTTAATGCTCGTTCATGAGGTCTGTCTGTCAGGGCTGGAATAACTCATGCTTACGCTTACATTGTCATAGAGAAGAATTACCTAAAGAGTTTGTAGACCTGAAAAAACCTGTCTGAAAAACAAAGGAAAGCAAAGCAAAACAATATCATACAAAACAAAAACGGTCATGGCGTACATGTTAGTATACTTTTCCCAAATGATGAATATAAAGATCCAGTCTGTAAATGTTGAATATTCAAGTAGGCCTGCTTCTCTAAATTATGCAAATATTCATCAATAAAAAGGAAGTTAATTTAGAAGATGAAAAGCAACATCTTGATTCCAAAGGTGTTTTTTTTTTCTTTTTAGTTTAATGGTCAAACTAACGGCATGGAAAAAGAAAGTCCTGTCGTTAAAGACATGGAAGCAGTGCTATGAGAATGCCATCAAGTATGTGACAGGAAGCTTTGAGAAGTATGCCTACCCAACCACGGCTGAAGATGACACAGACAGGGGAGAGTCCCCCGCTGTGGAGGTGCTTCGTTACAAGGATAAAAGTGGATATTTTGCAGGTGAACTTCTCTTTAATCCATGGGGGGAAACACCTCTGAACTGATATCTGGTCATTTATCAAGAGCTCCTGTGCTTCAGAATGTTCTTGGTCAATTTCAACTTGACGTAAAAGACAGAAGGTGACGATGTCAAAATTAGTTGGCCAACCGTGGTGAACAGAATGGTTCGCCGCTTATGAGTGAAGAGTGTTATAGGTGGTATTGTTGGATCCTAGGAGATTTACTCCTAGAAGAACACATACATGTGTGATGAAACGATATTAGAAATCCACTCACAGTATTTAGTGATATTTTGTATTCATTTATATATTTCTTTTTTTTTTTTTTAAATGTATTTTTCGTACAGGGTCAACAGAGCCGAGGAGCCCGAGGTCAACAAAGGTCAAATACCGCATTGGTCAGGTGATCCGTCACAAGGTCTGGGGATACCGAGGGGTCATCGTGGGATGGGATGAAACGGCAAAGGTAGGAGAATCAATGTCTTATTTGTTTGTGATGTGTGTTTGTTTATTTGTTTTTTCTCAGTCAATTTTTGCCAGTCATATTTCCTGATGTTTTTGGTGTTATTTCCTCGTGATTCAGAGTTAGGCAAATGCAGTGATTCATTTTCAGCCATCTGAGCTCTTAAATTTATAATGGATTTTTTGGTAAAAATTTTTTCCAAATTAAGTTCAAAATTCAAAATTGTGTATGTCAGAAAGTGCTGCAAAACACTTTCTATATCTGTCCTCTGGTCGCTATCTTCTACTGCCAGGCTGACTTAGCAAAGGAAAACTGTTTTCTCTCATCTTTACAGGCTCCCAAAGAATGGATTCAGCAAATGCATGGCAATCATAAGGTACGTTGCCTCCAAGCATGGAGAAATCGAATAGTCATCTTCACAATTGACCTTGGCAGGAGCAGTGGCTCGTGATGAAACTCCTGCATGTTCGTTGTCAGTGAAAAGAAAAAAACTGAAATGAAGAAAGCTTACCCCTGTTCAGTGGGTGGAAAGATTTTCCTAAGTCAATTCAGAATTTATGTAACTTTGGAAAAGATCATTTAGTACCACTTTAGAGAAATATTTTGAGGCTGTCATGATTGTGTTCATGTAACACCTGTCTTGATGACCTTAAATTCCTCCATGACCTTTAACCCCCAGCTAACCTTTCACCCTTTATACTTCAGTCTTCATGCTGTTTGAATATATTTCCCACTCTCAAATTCTATATACATGAACAACTTCCTGGGCAGCATGTACCTGAAATGCCACCCTTTGATCTCTGCCCCCTTGCTGATCTCTAACCCTATTGCTAACCCTTGACCTCCCTGCTAGCTTAAGCAGCCATTCTACGCTGTGCTCACAGATGCTAGAGACTATGAGCCGGCCGTGGTCTACATCGCCCAGAGTCAATGCGAGCCTCTCTTTCTTCCCAGTGAGGTATCCCTTCATCATCGGTCTCCTGCCTTCCTTTCCACCGGTGGAGGAATTTGAAATCTGTTGTCAGTACCCCCCCCACCGTCTGCCCCGCCTCCTCCTTTCTCCTTGCATGTTATATCACCAATCTGTCACGGTCTCTTTGTGTTCAATTTTTTCCCCCTACTCGGTGGTCAGCATTGGCGCAATTTGCCCAGTTACTCAGTCCTAGTGGACACAAGAGACCGGATGGACGTCCAAACAACATACGTCGTGGAGGAAAACATAGAGATTATCAGAAATACAAAGGTGACTATACATCCCCCCCAACCACCATGGCAAACTTCCTCTCCTGACCACCCTACAACCGAGTGAATCAGGAATTGTTTTTTTAATCGTTGTTTTTTAATGCTGAAAAGGTATTTATCAACATTGCTCTGTCGTGTTTGTTTTCGCCTTTCATTTTACTTCATTTAACAGCGGATTTTTTTTTAATCTGGTCATTTTTGTTCACATTGTAGTTGTTTAGAATTTTTACCGACAGTCATTCATTTTAAGTCTTTGCTCTTTGTTTGTTTATTTTGGTGTTTTTTCCTTCAACAATTTGTGGGGGAACTGTGAATGGAATCCCGTACGAAAATGAATGGTAGGACTTGTCTCACATGACCGCTGATTTATGCTTTGGAGCTGTGGTCTGGTCCTGTCGTTAGCCCATTCAAATTAATCTAAAAACTCATATGACAAAGTAGGATTCAAGCCGGAGTGGCAAAGATCTGTAGATGGAATGGTTTGGATGTGTACACTGCGTGTGTGGACTCACAGCTGGGTATAAGCCGGTAACAAATGATATTTTCCAACAGGACTCTGGCTCAGAGTTGTTGAGCCCATTAGCAAACACTTTGACATTTTTTTTGTATATCATATCTCCAAATATTCATATTTGTACTGGTTACCAGAAGCCTGATTACTCTAATGATGCTGTCCTATTACCCAAGTATAGTTCCCTTTTTCCCTTCTTTGATTTTTATATAAGTATACTTTTTGCACTCATATAGACCAATCCGTTTAAACCCCATTACTATGGTGGCACCACACTCACACACACATTCTTCAGCTTGACGCACGCGTGCGTGCGTTTGATAAATCACGACACCCTATCGGCCAAAATGCATGTAACGTGCTCGTACCACCTGTCCACGAGCGTTGTGCCACCGAAGTAATGGCTTCTAATTCTGGTTCTTGAATTACACAATAGAATCATGGGCTTGTAATGAATTAAATATGTAAAGCTTTTGTTCTTCTGGTGTGTTCCATCGCAGATAGTACACCCCGACGTGGAGGACTATTTTGAGAAGTTTGACGGCACGCGCTACCTGGCTCGGCCCTGGCTGAAAAAGATTTACCCCCATGACCAGTGACGTTTTTCCAAGCTTTTTTGTCCTGTTGAAAAGACCAGTAACCCAAAGTTTTAATTCTTCCAAAGTTGCATGTCCTCGACCTCTTTTTTTTTGGTCATATTGCAACCAGACCAGTTTGCTTTGTGTTTTTACATTGATTCATTTTTTTCCCCTTAGATAAAGAAGGTTTAGGAGTAATTTATTGGCCTGGTGAGCAGGGATAATCACCTTATTAACCTTTGGGGGATACTTGTCCATGTAAGTCCCCTTAGTTTTTGAGAAAAATGTTATTAAAACTACGGTCATCTCCTCCCTCCAGTCAGTAGTTCTCATGGGGCAAAAAATCCATGCTGTAAACGGGCAATTCTTGATATGATCGGCAAAGTGCAACAAATGAATGTAAATATTGTTCGACAAGTCAACGTGAAAGCAATATACACTCCTTTTCCCAATGCATTCCAACGGATCTGCTAGTGACCGGCACCTTGACAGATCTTAGGTTGCTGGCTTTAGTGCATCCGTTGTTCATTCTCTGGTTCTTATTTCTTCCTGACCTGTAATTTTGGCTTCATTTTCTATGCCGCCGAGCCTGTCTGGAATTTCCTACCAAGAAGAAAAATGATGATCATAAGAATTTTTTGGAGGGGAAGGGAGAAAGAGAAAATTTTTTTCTACCCACCAAGTAAAAAAAAATGACAACCACGGAATTAACTCTGGATGCCCGTATAAGCCAGTGGATAAGGCATTCATTCATAACCTTTGCAGTTGAAACCAAACTAACATTCTTCAAAGCTTTGCTTCATCTTTAGCAACTGGATAATTCATATTTGAAGACATTCTTTTGAAAATGCTGCTTCTTGAATTGTGCCTCTCTTCCATAGGTGTAAATTAGTTACTTAGTTGAAATGTCCATCTGCAATCTGGACATGTTTGCTGATCTTATTATTTCTGGGATTGCTTATCCCAAGTCCAAGAGCGATCTTGCTCCGTGACTTGAGTTGAAATTGGTCTCCAGCTACATGAATGTGTTATCTCTTCCATGAATAATCAGAAATCAAGACACCATGAAGATTTTTCAATTACGGCATTTTAAGATTTTTTAAAGAAGAAATTGGCGAAATGTGGATGTAGCACATGGTGAAGCCTGGAAAATCTTTCACCGTTTTACTTGAAAATTTCATCTCATTTACCCTTTTCAAAGCAGCAGTGACTTCTGTTTTCAGATTGTGAATGGGTCAAGATTGCCTTCAAGAACAAACGGTACTTCAACTGAATACAGTTGTCGTGTCGCCTTATGTATATATTATTGTGAAAGGAATAAATTATATGCACTTGGCAAGCTTTATTCTTTATGTTTGAGGTGTGTGTTTTAGTTCATGAGGAGCATTATAAAATATTTGAAGGATCCACGTTTATATTTATCGAACCCCCTGAGATACTGGCTTTTATTTTTAGTAGATGCCATCATCATGCATGTAGATTGACGCAAAATTATTTGTGAAGAAATTTTCAGCTGAAGTTAAACTTGCAGGGGGTTAGCCTTGCATTTTGATGGAATTTTTGACCAAAATGTGATTTTTCTCCAAACTGCTTCAAAATGCCTGCAAGTGACTATGAAGATGTTCTCAGAACTAAAGGACGTCTTTTATGCAAGTTTCATGAAAAATTACATTGCAGAAATTTTGAGCTGAAATTACACAGATTTGCAAGGGGTAAGCCTTGCATTGTGATGAAATTTTCACCAAAATTTGACTTTTCTCCAAACTGCTTTAAAATACCTTCAAATGATGAGGAAGATGTTCTCAGAACTAAAAGACGTCTTTTATGCAAGTTTCATGAAAAATTACATTGCAGAAATTTTGAGCTGAAATTACACAGATTTGCATCTTGCATTTTGATGAAATTTTGACCAAAATTTGACTTTTCTCCAAATTGCTTCAAAATGCCTTCAAATGATGAGGAAGATGTTCTCAGAACTAAAAGACGTCTTTTATGCAAGTTTCATGAAAAAATACATTGCAGAAATTTTGGGCTAAAATTAATTAAATATGCAAGGGGTTAGCCTTGCATTTTGATGGAATTTTGACCAAAATTTGATTTTCTCCAAACTGCTTTAAAATACCTTCAAATGATGAGGAAGATGTTCTCAGAACTAAAAGACGTCTTTTATGCAAGTTTCATGAAAAATTACATTGCAGAAATTTTGAGCTGAAATTACACAGATTTGCAAGGGGTAAGCCTTGCATTTTTGTAAAATTTTGACCAAAATTTGACTTTTCTCTTAACTGTTTCAAAATGCCTTCAATTGATGAAGAAGATGTTCTCAGGGCTAAAAGACGTCTTTTATACAAGGCATGCCAAATTATACTGCAGAAATTTTGGGCCAAAATTAATTAAATATGCAAGGGGTAAGCCTTGCATTTTGATGGAATTTTGACCAAAATTTGATTTTTCTCCAAACTGCTTCAAAATACCTTCAAATGATGAGGAAGATGTTTTCAGAACTAAAAGACATCTTTTATGCAAGTTTCATGAAAAATTACATTGCAGAAATTTTAAGCTGAAATTTACACAGATTTGCAAGGGATAAGCCTTGCATTGTGATAGAATTTTGAACAAAATTTGACTTTTCTCCAAATTGCTTCAAAATGCCTTCAAATGATGAGGAAGATGTTCTCGGAACTAAAAGACGTCTTTTATGCGAGTTTCATGAAAAATTACATTGCAGAAATTTTGAGCTGAAATTACACAGATTTGCAAGGGGTAAGCCTTGCATTTTTGTAAAATTTTGACCAAAATTTGACTTTTCTCTTAACTGTTTCAAAATGCCTTCAATTGATGAAGAAGATGTTCTCAGGGCTAAAAGACGTCTTTTATACAAGTTTCATGCCAAATTATACTGCAGAAATTTTGGGCTAAAATTAATTAAAATATGCAAGGGGTAAGCCTTGCATTTTGATGGAATTTTGACCAAAATTTGATTTTTCTCCAAACTGCTTTAAAATAGCTTCAAATGATGAGGAAGATGTTCTCAGAACTAAAAGACGTCTTTTATGCAAGTTTCATGAAAAATTACATTGCAGAAATTTTGGGCTGAAATTACACAGATTTGCAAGGGGTAAGCCTTGCATTTTGATGAAATTTTGACGAAATTTGACTTTTCTCGAAATTGCTTCAAAATGCCTTCAAATGATGAGGAAGATGTTCTCAGAACTAAAAGACGTCTTTTATGCAAGTTTCATGAAAAATTACATTGCAGAAATTTTGAGCTGAAATTACACAGATTTGCAAGGGGTAAGCCTTGCATTTTGATGAAATTTTGACCAAAATTTGATTTTTCTCCAAACTGCTTCAAAATGCCTGCAAGTGACTAGAAAGATGTTCTCAGAACTAAAAGAGGTCTTTTATGCAAGTTTCATGCAAAATTACATTGCAGAAATTTTGGGCTAAAATTAATTAAATATGCAAGGGGTAAGCCTTGCATTTTGATGAAATTTTCACCAAAATTTGACTTTTTCTCCAAACTGCTTCAAAATGCCTTCAAATGATGAGGAAGATGTTCTGAGAACTAAAAGACGTCTTTTATGCAAGTTTCATGCAAAATTACATTGCAGAAATTTTGGGCTAAAATTAATTAAATATGCAAGGGGTTAGCCTTGCATTTTGATGAAATTTTCACGAAAATTTGACTTTTCTCCAAATTGCTTCAAAATGCCTTCAAATGATGAGGAAGATGTTCTCAGAACTAAAAGACGTCTTTTATGCAAGTTTCATGAAAAATTACATTGCAGAAATTTTGAGCTGAAATTACACAGATTTGCAAGGGGTAAGCCTTGCATTTTGATGAAATTTTGACCAAAATTTGACTTTTCTCCAAACTGCTTTAAAATACCTTCAAATGATGAGGAAGATGTTCTCAGAACTAAAAGACGTCTTTTATGCAAGTTTCATGACAAAATTACATTGCAGAAATTTTGAGCTGAAATTACACAGATTTGCAAGGGGTAAGCCTTGCATTTTGATGAAATTTTTACCAAAATTTGACTTTTTCTCCAAACTGCTTCAAAATGCCTTCAAATGATGAGGAAGATGTTCTGAGAACTAAAAGACGTCTTTTATGCAAGTTTCATGAAAAATTACATTGCAGAAATTTTGACCTGAAATTACACAGATTTGCAAGGGGTTAGCCTTGCATTTTGATGAAATTTTGACCAAAATTTGACTTTTCTCCAAACTGCTTTAAAATACCTTCAAATGATGAGGAAGATGTTCTCAGAACTAAAAGACGTCTTTTATGCAAGTTTCATGCAAAATTATACTGCAGAAATTTTGGGCTAAAATTAATGAAATATGCAAGGGGTAAGCCTTGCATTTTGATGAAATTTTGACCAAAATTTGACTTTTCTCCAAACTGCTTCAAAATGCCTTCAAATGATGAGGAAGATGTTCTCAGAACTAAAAGATGTCTTTTATGCAGTTTCATGAAAAATTATACTGCAGAAATTTTGGGCTAAAATTATTTAAAAATGCAAGGGGTAAGCCTTGCATTTTGATAAAATTTTGACCAAAATTTGACTTTCCTCCAAATTGCTTCAAAATGCCTGCAAGTGACTAGAAAGATGTTCTCAGAACTAAAAGACGTCTTTTATGCAAGTTTCATGCAAAATTACATTGCAGAAATTTTGGGCTAAAATTAATTAAATATGCAAGGGGTTAGCCTTGCATTTTGATGAAATTTTCACGAAAATTTGACTTTTCTCCAAATTGCTTCAAAATGCCTTCAAATGATGAGGAAGATGTTCTCAGAACTAAAAGACGTCTTTTATGCAAGTTTCATGAAAAATTACATTGCAGAAATTTTGAGCTGAAATTACACAGATTTGCAAGGGGTAAGCCTTGCATTTTGATGAAATTTTGACCAAAATTTGACTTTTCTCCAAACTGCTTTAAAATACCTTCAAATGATGAGGAAGATGTTCTCAGAACTAAAAGACGTCTTTTATGCAAGTTTCATGCAAAATTACATTGCAGAAATTTTGGGCTAAAATTAATTAAATATGCAAGGGGTTAGCCTTGCATTTTGATGAAATTTTCACGAAAATTTGACTTTTCTCCAAATTGCTTCAAAATGCCTTCAAATGATGAGGAAGATGTTCTCAGAACTAAAAGACGTCTTTTATGCAAGTTTCATGAAAAATTACATTGCAGAAATTTTGAGCTGAAATTACACAGATTTGCAAGGGGTAAGCCTTGCATTTTGATGAAATTTTGACCAAAATTTGACTTTTCTCCAAATTGCTTCAAAATGCCTTCAAATGATGAGGAAGATGTTCTCAGAACTAAAAGACGTCTTTTATGCAAGTTTCATGCAAAATTACATTGCAGAAATTTTGGGCTAAAATTAATTAGATATGCAAGGGGTTAGCCTTGCATTTTGATGGAATTTTGACCAAAATTTGACTTTTCTCCAAATTGCTTCAAAATGCCTTCAAATGATGAGGAAGATGTTCTCAGAACTAAAAGACGTCTTTTATGCAAGTTTCATGAAAAATTACATTGCAGAAATTTTGGGCTGAAATTACACAGATTTGCAAGGGGTAAGCCTTGCATTTTGATGAAATTTTGACCAAAATTTGACTTTTCTCCAAATTGCTTCAAAATGCCTTCAAATGATGAGGAAGATGTTCTCAGGACTATTATACAGCTGGAATCTTAAGTAGAATTAAATAAATCTGTAAAGGGTAAGCCTTGCATTTGAACAAAATTTGATTTTTGCATCAATACTTCTAGAGCACTGGGAATAGGCTGAAAGGACTCATAAATATCGTTTGTGTTAAGTTCAAGCAAAATTGCATATCATAAAATTTGGGCTGAAAATAGATGAATCATTTTGACAGAATTTCAAGATATTTCAATTTGAAAAGTGCATTTTTATTAAAACTGACATTGCTCCCAATAGCCCCAAAACATACCTTGAAGCAAGATAAGCATATTTCATCATTCCGAATACCTCAACAAATTATAGCACATTACTCTTCAAAAAAACTGTTTGACTCCCGAAACTGACTGCATGGGATTAACCTTGGCATAATTTGGCAAAATTTTCTCTTACCAGCTAAGATTACTTCTAATACAAAAAAAGCATGTTTTATCTTTCAATGCAACACAATTAATTTTCACATTTTCCTTTGTAACCCCCCCCCCAAAAAAAAACAGCAAGAGGTTCATTTTGCTGCTTTTAATGCATTTGATTGGTGCCTTGCCCTAGGAAAGAAAAAACTGAACGTAAATCTTCAGTTTAATTCCTATGAAATCGAGGCTCTGGAGGTTCAACGTGTTAGCATCAGTTTATCCATGTATAACAGTAAGCAATTAACATAAATTGGCTCCAGTTAAAAAAGGGTTGCAATACTGAAACACATTAACAACATCTTGACAAAATGCCACGAGCGACAGTTGCAGAACCTAGAAAACTTCAGAATGCATCTACCTCGGCAGCACAAAGCGATGAATGAACTGATTCAACAGAGCCTCAGGACGGATTATTTGGGAATGCCAGATTGTTGACACAACCCCTGCAAAAATGACACACATTTCAAAGTTAAGATATTTCACACACTAACAATGGTCCAAATCAAAGAAACCTTTCAAAATGACACGGTTGCTGACACATCTGTAGGTGTACTTGCAAACACAATTTCTTTGATCACTTTCTTTGCAGGACACAATTTGCTAACATGTACCAAATACACCCTTTCGCTACCTCAGCCGACACAGCTTACAGAAATACATCGGACCAAAGTTGCTATTCAGGTTTGGCAATACGAGCTGTCCGTGTTTTGCGCGGTCGCAGAATTTGAAAACATGACCCAAGCACTGGGCCAGCGGTGACAGTTCGACCACGACCACTTCCATGTCCGTCTCTGCCTGGCAGTGAAAGAGGGCGCTCTCTACGACAGCGTCATTCTGCTGTTGTGAAAGCGAGCATGTCGAGTAGACAACATCACCGCCTGGTTTCACAGCCTTAAGACCGGCACTGATTTATCGAGGGAATAAAGACAAAAAGGAAACATTCCAATAAGTAGTTGAACACTGCTTTGGTGTATTTTCAACTGGCAGTTCCCTTGTGTAAGACTACAATTAAAGCTCGGTTTACAGTATGTTCCAGGCGGCCACGGCAATCACGATTGCCCGAAATGTAGAGCACCGTGGAATTTTCTTAAGTTAGGTTTACACTATGTTCCTGGTGGCCACGGCAATCACAATTGCGGTGGCCACCGTGGACAAAACGGTATGGACGTGAGACAACACGGGGGATGGGATGGGCAAACGTGACAGTCTGTGATTGCCATGGTTGCAGGGCCAGATTTTTAAATGTCAAAAATTTGCCCGTCCCACTATGGACCGTCTCCAAGTCTTGTTACGGCCTCTCACGCACTGTACTGCATTCATCACCTTTTACTACAGCCTACTAGGTTTCTCATCCGCACCGTGACTGCCGTGGCATTGTCTCACGTACAGACCATTTTAACCACCGGGAACGTAGTGTAAACCTAGATTAAGCCAGTTTTCAAAAGTCCACCAAGGTGAGACCATATCATTAGAAAAGTGAGGTTGTAGATTGCATGGAGTGAAATACACATTTGAGAAAAGGGGGATAGTTAAAATAATTCGCCTCTGAAATCATACAGTACAAAGGACTCTCAGGATCACATTTGTGCATGCCTAGCCCTTGTCCACACTACATGTAAGTCAACACAGCTTGGGTCTTAAGGTGTGCTTCTTGAGTGCTTGGAAAGCCTGGAAGCACTCAACTACAGCTCAGAGAAATGTTCTCAAAATGTAGACCCGAAATCAAATCTGCTCATGTGGGAAACTACACTGCGCTCACCACAGAAGTTCAGTCTGGAGTTTGGGAAGTCCCCAACGTTCACTGGTCCTCCTGACAGCAAAGATGCTGTTGTCGTTGTTGGTGACCGCCAGCCGATCTGTGGTGCATGGAACATCGACTAAAACCTGCAAGAAACCAAGGAGATATTGTACTGATGGATGCATTACCGTGATCTCTGAGAAGTTAAGAAGGTATCCTGGACAGCCTGCAAGCACTCCCAAATGACTTGATAAGATCCAATCCATTTTCTGCAGCTGTTGCCAAGCCACAACTTGTTTCATGAGGTCAATCATTTCCATTGGGGATTTTTTTCATTAAAACAAGAGGCTTCTCTGAATGGCAGCCCAAGAGATCATCAACCTTGCCGTGCCTTATCATATGTATCCGGTTCCATCTCGCCCCACTGGCGTCCGTCCTCTGCCGTGAATCGTAGTTCTTCGCTCCTCTGCCAGTGAAAGCCGGTGTAGGAACGCAAGACGTTGAGGAGTCGACGTCTCCGAGCAGTCTCTGGTTCGTTGGCAACCACACCACCTGAAAATTTGCAGAAAAAAAGTTGCAAATCACTGAAATGAGGTTTAAACACTTTCTCTTTCATAAAAAGGGTTTTGTAACATACACATCAAGAGGGGACGTGGGCTATAGCCTTGAAAATTTTACAGAGAATGTCTTGAAACGGACAAAAATATTTGTTTCCTAATCAGGTCTATAGCCATCCCCCAAATTACTATTTCATCCAAAACATTCAGAATTACACCTAAAAAATACAAGATATTTATTACAATGCCTAAGGTCACATAACAACACATCTACTTCAGAAAGTTAAGACAGAATTGCCAATGTGGGATTTTTGCCCTTGCACACCGACACATACTCATAACACTGTATACTGGGTGTTTATCTGAGCGCTTGTAAAAAATTCACAAGTTCAGGTGAGACTCGAACCTACAACCTCCTGCTTACTAGTGCAGACGTCTTAACCATTCGACCACCGAGCTTGCTCGGCTCGGCCAGCTGGTCCAAGTCAGATTTATCAGAGGGTACTGCAAACCATTTCTATCAAGTAAATGTGGATTTATAACAGGGGGGTGACATTGAAATATATGTACCAGCAAGGACGATTAAAAGCTGCACAATTTACATCACATATTGCCCCTTTAAGTATCACACCAGCCCCGCTCTCATCCAAATCAAAGCAGGGTATGACTATGTGGTGACAACTGAATGTCCATCTTTGCGACTCATATGATTCAAAGCACACAATTTGAGCCTGGCAGAGACAGGTGCTGTTCCAAACTTTGTTAAAAGTGGGGGATCGGTAAACTAAGCCAGTCCACCAACCTGCGAGCATGGTCTGCATTATGGCCAGTGTCTTGCCGCCGGGGGCTGCGCACATGTCTAGTACCAAGTCTCCCGGTCCAACATCCAGTGCAATCACTGGCAAGATGGATGCAGCATCCATGGTGTAATACTGCAGAAAAAGCCCTCCAGAATCCAGCTTGGATGGCGGGAATCGTTCCACACTCCCACTTCTGAAAACAAAGCACTTCAGATGCTGACTGACTTTCAGTGGTCTCTGGACGTGCCTTGCGTCAATCTCTGGGACTGCTTGAGCAGAGTCTAACCCTTTGTATCTCCCAGCATCTGAGCTCATGAGAAGCTCCATCTTAGCCTCGTATCCAGGCATCACAATGTATTTCTCCTCCCATGAACTCTTCTGATCTGATTGAGACTGCGTCCCTGGCTCACGAGACTTCTCTACAGTACTCATCTGACCGAGACGATCCTCAAGATTTTGGTCAGCATCTTTGGGACATTGGGAAACATCTAAATTGTCCAAATTCTGGCTTTCTTCATCTGAGGATTCTGTGCTCCAATCAGTAACGTCCTCTGATGACCATGTGTCCTCCATCATCTTTGCTAATTCACCGGCAGCTGGCTGAACAAATTCCTCTGCACCAAGTTTCCTGAGGAACTCTTCCGTTTCCTCCACGATGCTGTAGTTGTTGAGGAGGACACCATACTTCTGCTGAGAAAGCAGCCCCAGGCGGATGGTGGGCCATGCATCGCCAAACTGGAGACCGTAGTTCTCATCAAAATGCCGCAGTGCGTGGAACGAGGGCTCCACTTTCCGCTGCGTCTGTATCTATTCCAACATCAAAATGAAAAATAACAAAAGTTAAAAAACATGTGAACAGTTTGCTGTTTCTAGCTCACTTGCCTCAGAGAATTAAAAAATTTGTGATACGCGATCAAAATATTTCTCGAACAAATTATTATAGAAAGACAAAACGACAGAGGTCATCATGTTCATCATACAAGTGCAGGGACAACACTTGATGTCCCTGTGCACAGACCTATTAGACTTGTCTTTAAAAAAAAAAGTAAATGCTTCAGAATTTTCTTCACTAAATTTCACTTTCTACAAAATTTTAGGACATGTTCTAAATTTCTGATGGCTGTTAGTGTAATAAAATTTTAAGGGAAAATTGGTGTTGTCCGTGTATGGACCTCTTTCCAGGCAGAGAAATATGGAAGGCCTGCGTAGCACCGTGATCAGAATATCAACAAGACTATAATATCAAATTAGTGCTTTGAAATATGTGATTGCCGAGCTTTCGGTAAGTGAGTAACTTTTTCAAGGTAAGCAGACTGCTTGCCCTGAAAAAGGTACTCAGTTACCGAAAGCTCAGCAACCACATATTTCAGAGCACTGATTTGATATTATATTCTTGTCGATATTCTTTCCAGACAGAGTATTGATATTGTTCAACAATATTATGTCTTAGAGAGATGATGAATGAATGGGACATATTTCATTGATAATGTCAATGAAATGTAGGTAGGTCCCACTTCTGCGTAAAAGTTATAAAAGTGGACATGATGGAATTGACATCAGACTAGGTCATGTCAGTCATGCAACATCACTTACTGCTCCCCATTTTTTCTTCATTTTCTTCCACCTTCTGGGTAGTTGTACGACCTGACGACAAGTCTCTCCATGCCTTAGAACACTGACCGCCCCGAAACACCGCCAAAATGACATCTCGATGCTTGGAAACAAAAGGGTATGATTCAAATCCTAGACTAGTGTCCGACTCTGAGACACCATCATGTGCCGCGCGTGAGTCGCATTTGTTTTGAACGTACTACTACTTCCGGGTTATGTGCGGCGACCAATCAAGAACTGCAACATATTGCTAAGATAGGCTTTATTCTCGTTCCCAGTTCTCAGGCTTAAAATATATAAAGGCCAAAACATGTTCTTCTAACGTACTGGGATCGTTCGTAACTCACGAGGTTGACACACAGGCCACGTCAATGTAATTTCTTACGTGGGTCTGGTACCCTCTTCAGGAGTGATATAACGAAGTGGAATTTCACAGATTGTCAGACTGAGAGTCGGGTTGCGGGAGTGGTAAAAGTTGACTTGTTTACAATTTCATTTTGACTTTTCTCACAAACCGGTTCAAAGACAAAGATGGAAGGGCAATACTCTCGGAGGAGTCCAGGTAATTTGACTTTTTTGTCGTGAAACTCTGGAGGAAAAAAAATCAAGCCAGGGTCACCCTTTTTGAGTGAAATGTAAGAAATTGCACAAACGCCGGCGCGGACTTTTTAACTAAATAAGGATTTCCTAACAATAACAACAATAAGTCTTTAAAGATTTCCGAGAAAAGAAAGCCAAGAATGACTTTAAGGCCTCTGGGTAAAAAGTTGTAGGTTCAGTTTGCACCATATTTGTGTATTGTGGCTTGATCTGTGTTTTTTCTTTTGTTAATGTCAGCTGTCAAGCGGTTGATGAAAGAAGCTCAGGAACTGAGTGATCCTACCGAACAATGTTACGCACAGCCACTGGAGGTAATGCAGCATGACACACCACGGTTTACCAGGTTTACTGGTTTATGGAGGCATGGACAGTGTTAGCACCAGTTGCTATAGTTATCTGCAGTCTGGATCCTAGGTTTCTACTTGAGTACTTCTATGATGGAGACACTTTTTCCAACATGTCCAAATTGCCCGAAACCTAGCACTTTACTGTGTTTACATAATTAGGCACTTGACTATTTTTCTTTTTGTTTTCTTTTTTTTTCCACTGTGATACAGGACAATCTGTTTGAGTGGCATTTCACTGTGCGAGGTCCCCCTGACTCAGATTTCCAGGGTGGCGTGTATCACGGCAGGATCACCCTTCCACCAGACTACCCAATGAAGCCACCTAGCATCATGCTTCTGACAGTAAGCTGGAAAACTTTTTTTTTTTACATCCTTGTAGTTTTTATTTTAATTTCTGGTATACAGCTTACAGAATAATGATGCTAAGCTACAAAAGTGAGATTTTTAATAATAATTAAATAGATAATAATTTTAGACTTGTACATTTAGTTATCCTGCATTTTCTTCCCAGTATACTATTATTGCTGTTACACTTTTTTGCAGCCCACCGGTAGATTTGAAGTTGGCACCAAGATTTGCCTGTCGATATCCGGTCACCACCCTGAAACTTGGCAACCGTCCTGGAGTAGTAAGACGCCTCATTCCTTCAATTCACGATAAAATACTCCAAACATTTGGATTCTAATTCAAGATTCTAAAACTCTTAATCCAAATCAGTAATAAAATTTAGATTAGTTTTTCGCTTTTTGACAATTGGCAGTCTGAGAAATGCTTTTAAAAAGACATGTACAAAAACAAAACTAAACTATGTAGGACTATTGTACTGTTACCTGACCTGCCGTTCTCCCCTTATTTCCAGTCCGCACCGTCATGCTTGCCATCATCGGCTTTATGCCAACGAAAGGAGAGGGGGCCATAGGCTCACTTGACTACACTCCAGAGGAACGGAAATTACTGGCCAAGAAGTAAGAATTGAAAGCTCATTTTGTCTTGCTGGAGCATGGCTCTGAGTTAAAGATGATTTATGGCTGCCTGTGGATGCTTGGTTGTTTACATGAATAAGTATACATTGTATTAACCTTATTCATTTAATACAATAAAACCATTTTTTATTGGTTTCCATACACAATGCTAATATATACAACGGGTGTAACAACTTTACGCTGTGCGTTAGCAGAATGGTAACAGCCTGAGTGACATGTTACACCTGGCTCAACCTTCATTTTTTTTCCCACGTGCTTCAATTCCTTGCATGGCTGCCCAATGGGTTACGCAGATTGCTTACAAACTCACCTGATCATCTACTGAGGATCCATGCAGTCATTATCTCGCCTGGCTCCGTTTTCATGAAAAATCTTGTTATTTTGCCATTTGTCACCATTTCTGGTGAGTTGTTCGTTTTTGGGCGGCCAATCGGCATATCTTGGCTTCTGCTTAAACCCAGATCCCAAGACTGGACGTGCCCATCTTGCAAGAAGGCCAACAAGTGTATCCTCCCCAAGGAGACCTCCTCAGAGAAGTCCAAGGAGATGCAGCGGGAGGCGGCAAAGCTGGCCTCACAGATCAGCTTCAAGGTAGGCAGGACAACAGAAGACCCCTGGTCTTTGGAGACCCAACTGTCCCCTGTCTTAAGTCATTAAATGCCAATCCTTCGGAATAGCGATGCCTGAACCTTGCTTTTGATCTCTTCAGCTGCTCCTGTGGTAGCCTCTTGTCTAAGTAGCTCTCTGACGTAGTAGAAGACTTTTAAATGAGAGAGTTCGACAAAAGTGGGTTTTAATAGACACAGAAAGTGCCAGGAAAGACTGTTATAAACGTCTAAGCTGGCTGTGGAGTATTTTGGACTGTTATGTACCTGTGTGTAGGTCAGGCTTACGAAACAAGCTAGATTTTTCCTGAGTCTATCAGTCTATCAAGGACAGTCAAATCTGAGTCACTAATTCCAGCAACCTTGGTTTAAACCATAACATTCCAGGTCTGGTTTTATATGTCCATCACTTCATTACTGAAACTTTTTGAATCTTTCTGGAATCACAGAAGGAAGAGGACAAGAAGCCCAGCGAGAATGCCACCAGTAACCCATCGGCAGCTGCACCACAAGCTCAGGCTAACACCGCCCCACCAGCAATCAATCCAGCTCCACCCCCAAATCCCTTCGCTGCGTTCAACCCAGCAGCTCTGGGCATGCACTTTCAGCCTAGCATGTTCCCAGGCTACCCGCCAAACTTCATGAATATGAACCAGCAGCTATTGGCCAATCAGAATGCCGCCAACCCAGCAGCGGCAACTCAAGGGACCAATCAGACACCTCCAAATGCCAGCCAATCTCCAGCTGGCCAATCGCAGAGCAGCCAGGCAGCAACAAGCCAATCACCAAGCACTGATCCCCAAGCAACTGGTACCACTACCATCCAACCAGGTGGGACCACCACCCCCGAATTGAGACAGCGTGTGACAGCAGCAGCAGCCGCCCCTGGTGGGGACCAGACGACACAACCCAGGACAGGCCCCCAGAGAAACCAGACACTAAATGAGGACAACTCTGGAGGGAGGTGGGCTCTGGTCATGATGGTGGTCATCACCATCATCATGCTGTTTCTGCTTGGAAGGAGACTTTTTATCACTTACGAGTACAAATTTCAATCTGGAGGTCTCTGAAATCACCAAACTGACCCAAAGTTCCCACGGCGTAATCCCTCGCTTGCATACAACGACTATGCAACACAGCACAGGATCAGCACTGTCCCTCTGAGGTACAGTGATCACATGCTGAGCTCTATGTTCACAGGCTGTTGACTTCATTAACAAGTCTTGAAGACACCTGACAAAAAAATCTTATGGTAAAAGGGACATTTAAAACCTTAGTTCAAGTGGCTTAAGTCAAGTTATACTTGTGGTGTTTAAAAGTCTGACAAGTTAAAAACAGAACGGGGTTGAAAATCAAAAGCAAAGATCACTGCAAATCAGGCATGCCATTTTCATTAATGTTACCAGATTTAGGTGAAGATACCTGTAGTAAATCAGCTGATTTGGGGACCACTTTCATTTGAATAAAGCCAACAAGTTGGGCAGTTATAAAGTTTTTCCTTTGGCAGGCATTGACACTGATTGACTGAAATGTTGGTGAACATTAATGTATTTCAAGCATTCCAGTTGACAGATTTTTCTAACCTTTACGGGAAACAAGAAAAAGCATTTATGCAAACCATTTGGGTGGAAGGTATATTCGCATAATGATTGCTATCATATTTTAGTGTTCTTGCATTTTGTTGTATTTATTGTAGACTGAATAAAATCAAAGTAGTTCATTTCCCGAGTTCCCTGAGACTGGCATATGTCACCAGGTACTTTTCAAATGACGTGAGAGACATTAAATGCAGTCTAGAGCTGCCTATTTACAGTTCTTTGCAAAATTTAAGTATTCAAAGCACATCTTTTTTTCAGGGAGTCGGCAGTGTCTTTGCATTGAAGAATTATTCGCCTTCCAGTGATTTAATATGTCGTCAATTTATTTACTCATAACACTTGTCATGTTAAAATAAGGCCTGTCCCCTTGTTTTAGTGATTTACAATTAACAGTGGAAAAAATGCCTTGTTAGAAATCCAAACTCTTATTTATTTGCTATATGAATTCACTTTATTTTACTCTACTTAAAATTGAACAAAGTAGGTCACCCTCTTGTAACAGTGAACAATGCATAAAGTGGACATTTTTAATTGCATTGTTAATTTATCGAGTTCAGTTTTAATCAAATAAATAAGAACAATATACGGTCAACAGTCCTCCGAAGTTTTTTTTCCTCAAAAGTTGTTTCCTTGTTTAAAATGCGAGTAACGCGCATCGATCATGAGTTCCTATGGGGCCAGAAAACACTTTTTTTCCGAGAGAAAGACCTGTTGAAATAATTCCTCTAATTTTTTATTTTGTGTGCGTGTGTGTGTGGGTTTTTTGCACTGCTGTTTTTTTTTTGTTTTTTTTTGGGGGGGGGAACAAACAAACACATCAAATAAGCAAGGATCAAGAGTTTGGAGTGCGAAACAAAACAGCCATGGGGGATCACGTCTCGTCACGTGACCTCAAGCCACCCCACCTGTGATTTCTGCTTCAGAATAAAAAAATGTGAGAGAGTTATATCCTCCTGATATGTCAACAGCATGAACAATGAAAAAGTTTATTAGATCTAAACGACCTGAACCCCCCCCCAAAAAAATCGGTGCGTCAAACGACACGGCTTTTACAGTGCTTCCTTTGCTGAATCTCTTGCAATATTACTATTATTTGCAACATTAATTTATCATGGGATTGATTAACCTTCAGCGGCGGATGACAGATAGAGTGTCTCCAATTCATTTCAGATATTTTTTCGTCGTTCGAAAAGGTCATAAGAATCGCAGAAAAAAGCTGGAACATCTTTGTGATTGATTACCGATACTTGGCAGCGACCTATCATTCCTTCCATCTTTTCATCGCCAGCTCTTGATTTTTCAATCAGTCAAACAAAATCGAAGCTAATCTCAGTCGTTTCAATTTCAAACGGAGGCGATATCGAATTTTACGCATTTCACTGAAAGCGATACCGAGCATTTGATATGGGGGTAGTGTAGCCACGACACGAGTCACTGCTCGACTATAAAATCAAAGTGTAGGAAGATTCTATTCTCACATCCGCTGTGGAAAGGTTTTCAAAGTGTTAAGTCGACTTCTGAGGTATGACCCTTTTTTAAAAAAATTAACTCACTTTGTCTGAACTCCTCCAGAGGATCTGTGTTTTGAGTTCCAAAATTAACAGCATGCGTGTTGCTGTGCACAGTGTTTATGCTATAGTTTATTTTTATGTTGCTGTGGATGTGTTGTTTTCGTTTGATTTGTTTTGGTTGGTTTTTTTTTTGGACAAATTGCCGACGTTTTGTGTTACTCCTATCTTTGTCCGTTCTGCTTGTCTATCCAACTGTTCTTACCATTTCAACAGAAACTTGCCAATCACGAAATGCCCTTTGGCATTTAATGTCCGTCTGTGTCCTCGTTGTCTGTCCACTCGCTTACCTGCTCATAAGTCTCTTGAGCTGTCTTCATTCAGTCATGTGGTGTATATCCTGCTCACTAATTGGTCGATGAGGTAAACCTCTTTCCCCGCAGTTTGTCACCCAACATCATGTCTGTCCACGGCCTCATCGCTCTCCTGCTAGCTAGGCTAGTGTGCGGCATCCCGGCTCCTTTGTTCGAAAGTCTTGATCCCGTTAAAAGTCACTACCTGGTTAGAATCGAGGTGAGTAATAATTCTGATCATTCTGTGCAACTTTATACGGGGATTTATCAACATTTTAAGTACTGTAAAAAAAAAAATAGAAATATCTACCGCACCAGCTCCCATAACCCTTTTAAGTGCGTTATTACATTTAATTCCTTTGCCATTTTACTGTAATTTAGAGTGACTTTCCAAAAACAAAACGAAGCACGAAGCGCACAAAACTCACTTTTCGTGTGTAAGTGGAAGCCATATACCTGTAGTCCCTATACTTAGTTCTACGGAGACTCTGTCTTTTTATCAACAGGGCAACAGCAAAGATGCCATGAACAACTTCAGGCTGGAGATGGCGGCTGAAAACGATCGCAATGAACAGGAGGGAACCGGCTTCGGTCACATTAAGGTTTTAGACGAGATTGATGGTACAGACTTGAAGCTATTCCTGTTGGAATTAGACTACAAATCTCTAGACACGGTAAAAACAAAACGAATAACGATTCATACTTTAATGTATAATTTGGTGGTAGTGCCAATAGGTTTTTCAAAGTAAAATCATTTTTTGTTTAAATCTCGAAATTTGGGTGTTTTTTAATACAGTTATCGAAAATCCTTCACGCGGTAGTCGCTTATCGAGCTTGGGACCGGGAAATGCCGGTTTGAGGACGCTCTGCGTCCAATATCGGCATCACATTTAATTCAACTCGTTTCAATCCAGTCTACTGAATGCATCGATCTGTTTCCCGAACCTGATTTCATTCCGGCAGGTACGCTACCATCCATCGGTGCAGTTCGTGGAAGAAGAGACGCGGATGAGAGGGGACGCGGCGCACACAAGCAAACCGATTCCGGAGAATGCCGAGCGTCAAGATAGGGTTGATGACGACGGTTACTATGGCCTAGATCGCATCAACCAGATAGGACCGGATCGAGACTACAATATGACTTTTGCCGGTAAAATCCCTCTCTTTTTTTTCAAATGGCGCGTACTGCTTAAAGTGTCAACAGCTTTAAACCTGTCCTCGTCGAAATCAGACCTGTGCGACGAATTTGTAAGGTGCGATCTGTAATTACTGAACACTGACATCAACTGTGTATGCTCATACTCTCAATCTGAAGTTCCATGTTATGATCCTTTCTGCCCATTTAACGGCATTTCTCCCAGCGCGTTCATTATCAGATAAAATTGCATATCAGTTAGGTTTTCCAGTTATTTTAAGAATTGTTGTATGTATAGACTGAAGGGGGAAAAACAAGGAAGATAGTGACATATAAACGTTGATGTTTAAGAGAAAAAAAATGAGAACTAACATAGTTTTTCTCAATGTAATTCCAGGCGATGGGTTCGCAGTGAATGTTTACGTGGTGGATGCTAGCATTGCTCTGCTTCATGACGAACTAGAATGCCGAGCGAGGATGGTTCATGACGTCCTTGGGCAGCCGGTAGGTAGTAGTATTCCTGGTCTTAAAACGGCCTCAGGATATCAGAGACAGCCCCCAAACCAGATTGCCTTTGCCCTTTGCATCCAAAGATTCAAGGAACTCGCCAGCTCTGACACAACCTTTTTAAAACCTTTTCACTTAGGGCAACGATTGCCCTCAGAAGGACGGTACGACCGTCGCAAGTGTAGTGGCCGGTAAGCGCGTCGGGGTGGCCAAGGCTGCGCACGTCTTTGGTGTGAGGGTGACCGACTGCGACACGGACCTGAACCAGATGAACTTCATTGCCGGTAAGTCCGCTTCCAATCGCCCCGAATGGTTCAAGCAGACCTCCCCAAACCTGCTGCGGCGTATCCAGCTTTTGATTTCGGGGGGGGGGATTCAAAAGCGAATGCAACTTCGGGCTCATTAAAGACGATGTTGGGAAAATAATCAAACGCCTTATTCACGGTCCCGAGATCCTTGCTTTTATTAGGTGGTTTTATTTTCTTAAGGTTTTGGTGCTAGTATTTGACAAATAAATGTACCGATCACTTTCCTCCCCACTCACGTATGAAGTATTCTTTGTTTTAAAACAACGTGGGGGGATCCCCTGTTGGATACGCCTCTGCAAACATGACCCGTGAGAGGGTCCTATATAATGTAGAAACCCTCATCCAAAGAGGCCAAATGAAAGTGTCCAAATGTCCAGCCTTCATAGTTTCTCAGGTCGGCCACTAAATTTTCATGATTTGCTTTATTTTGTTACAACTCCTTAATTCAGTAGACCCTCCACGCTTCAAACCATTTAAAGATTTCATAAAATCGGCAAAACCTTCACCCAGGGCCTTGAATTGAGTCCCGTTGCAAAGAAATTAAGAATGGTACACGTTTCGGGGTCTGAAGGCTTTTTGTTGACTTCACGGTACGTTCGCCCGGGTGACATTTCACCACCAACTTTCCCCATCTTGCCCTGCATTATCGATTAGGCATGCAGTGGGTGAAGGATCACGGTCGGACGCCTTGTGTCGTCTTGCTTGGCCACACCCTCCCCAAGTCGGTCAGCGTGGACCTGAAGGCAGAGGCCCTGACCCAATCTCTCTTCTCTAACCCCAACGAGGGCTGCGTGGTCGTGACTGCCGCCGGCACCGTGTCGGAGACCGGGTCTGATGCTTGCGCCTTGTCGCCGGGCCGAACTCACAGCGTGAGTAGTAATCGTGGTCTTACAAACCTTGTCCTGACGGAGGTCTTGAATGGGGGATATTTCGGTGTAAAGAGACAGATTCTTCGATATAAACCAATGACTATACAGGAAATTTTTTTTTCATTTTATTGCAAACTATCTTCGTAAACCTTAACCACCACCCCAAAAATCCAGGTGAAGCACACTATTCTTTGTTTATAAAACTCGCATATCACGTTTATGATATTAAGATGTTTGACACCACACCGTGTACCATATATAAGTAGTATGCCTATGAAAATATCAAGTTGAAGTGAAATGGGGTAAATTCAGCACTCTGATGTGAATACCGCCGACATTCTGGGAAAACATTCTGAGCAAGATTTAGATACAGTACATCAATGTTGTTCTGTCGTCGTTCGACAGGTAATCAACGTCGCTGATACGAACGCGCTGGACCACAAGGCACCGTCGTCCTACTATGGCACGTGTGTCGACATTCTCGCTCCGGGGACAAGGATCAAGACGGCCATCCGACAACAGACGGATGACGGAGACGACGATTACACGCTTTCGTACGGAACAGCCGTATCGGCGGCTTTCGTTGCAGGTACGTAGGGCAAAGACCCTATCTCACACCAAAAAGCATTATGACATATTTATTTCACACCCTGACCAAAACACTATAACCGAGAAACTGATTCCGTGGCGACTGCACCGAACAGCGTAAGTTGCCATCCAATCCAAAGAAAACCAGCCCTTTTTACCTTTCAAGACAGTCTGGCAGATGACGTGCTGGTATGTTTGTACGCATGCTCAAAACATTTTACCACTGTATGAATAAATGTGATTTTTCACTTATGATCGGCGTGTATAATCTGCACGGGAGCGTTCTCAAAACTAATGTTGAACAAAGTAAGTGTCCCCAAAATTATTTCAAAACTATTTCAACCAGCTGATGCACTTTAATCCTACGCCTTCAAGAGTTTGCAACGCGTTGGCCAATCACAACGCGCCAAATCTGTCGACCCTTTCCAAACGCGCATTGGGTCGACAAATTGGTGGCGCACTATTGTGAAACACCCTTATTACACGTCTATGTATTCTTATTAATGACACTTTCGTTTTACGTTAATTTATCTGAACCTTATCTATTTCAAAGCAGTGAAATAAGGACTCTTGAAAAGTAAAATGAAATTTACCTCTCCAGTGATGCAATGATTACAGTTAGACAAATAAGATGTCACTTTAAGCTATCACTCTAGATAATTTGAAGGGAAAAAAGACAGACCGACAAAACACGGTCAAGTAAGAGAAATTGTTTCCCTGTGATAAAAATGTACACATCTGGTTTCGAACGAGAATTGTGACTCGATGAATGGATAAGCTAAACAAATAAGCTGGTGTGGAATTTCAGTTGTATTCTAAGAGTGGAATAAAGTGGATTCAAATTCAAATAGAAGCACAAATGGGGTGGAACGAGTCAAACGTTTTTGAAACGGTCGACCATTCAGCAGTCTGGCCATGGTTGCTGGTGATATGACTGCCGGAATGCATTCATATTAGGACCAGATCTGTCTTTACGAAACCATATTCGAGAGAGGTACCGCAGTGTTGAGCTGGTTACTTCGTGTACCAGTCAAACTGGGACTGTTGATACTGTATTGTGTTCGAAATCGGCTGTGATTAAGTAACACCCTTTAGCTAAAAAAATTGGTCCCATTCCAACGAAGGGATCGTTAGCCATGTTAGCCAGAGTACTGTAGCTCTGCCGGCACAGACGTTTAATACATGTAACCGGTCTAGAAGGTGGCGTTATACCGTGATGGCCTGGTTTAGGTTTAGAAATACTCACCGAAGAAAGTTTCTTGCATTTATTGGCAGGAGTGGCGGCAATTCACCTGGGTAACGACGTCCCCGCGTCCAAAGTCAAAGAGCGAATTTTGACCGATGCAACACCTTGCGTGATAATAAACGAAGGTCCAGGGACCCCCAACCGCATGCTGTACGTTGACCCCGGGATGTAGTCTGGGCACCAGAGTAGATGGTCACAGCGCTTGCGTACTCGCCAACATTCCCGGCGCACCTCTTATAAAATCTAAAAGATGAATGTATTAAGATAATTTCGTTCCCTTTTGATTGATTAGAATAAGTGTCTTTACTGCTGTGCATTTATTGGCAAGAACTAACACCCTAGCAACCGATGTTTTCCAATGTACCAATCGTAATAGTCTTTTAACAGTTGTTTACTTATAGAAAGTATTTAGAAAAATGCCAAATAAAATTTTACGTCTTGTTCAAACGTTGCACAACATCCCAAATATATATCTGTTGATTCCTCAGATACTTCTAACAAGACACTAGCTCTATGTTTGATTGATTGTCGATTTTTAATATACATTTTGTCGTGGCAGAAATTTCATCAAACTTGATAAAAATCACTTTTCCAGTGCTGCAGTAATTTGGTTTTATTTTGCGGTTCATAGAAGACGTGAATAAAACATTATCTGATATCAATTTTTCATCGTCAGTAAATTGTCTTCTCTGTTTCAAATGTGTGTTGGCGAGAGCAAACTAAGACACGCATAGAGACTTAGAAGTGGGGAGGACTTGACTTGGAATGGCACCTATCCCAGTGTCTCATATGAAATACATATCCCTACGTTCATCAGCCGCTAACTTGTTGTCAGTCTGAAAAAAATACATGTACATGTACAACATTGATGACTGGGGCAGGGGACTTCTCTTTTAGGTACATTTGGAGTTGGATGGCTGGGCTTTCTTTTGTTTAGTTTTTAATTCGGGGGGGGGATAAAGCCTTGTTCTGTCTTTTGTTGTGGGCAGCGGCGTATTGGTGTCAGGTAAATTCAAAAGCGCATGCGTCAATTGGCTTCGGGTTCAATCCACATGGTGTAGGGGGAGAAAAAAATCAAAAGCCTTACAATCTCGACATCCTTTATTTTATTTGTTGGTGTGGTTGGTGTTGAAGTTGCCCTCATGAAATAGGCCACTGGTTCAAGGAAGGGCGCTTCGAAGACACCGGATTCCAGTCCACGAGAATTCTAAAATCTTTTAGAATCCATAAATGTAATACACTATTTTACCATAACCACTGGCTACTGTGTCTCTGCCGTCTCCCTTTACTCGAGAAATTTGGCGCGTATTTCAAACCGTTTTCAATGGCCACGTGCGTGCCAAAATATCCAAACCCCCTAGATTCATCAAAACAATAATTGTAGCGTTTCAGAAGTTTCATAACATTCCAGGAAAATTGATGCCTGTAAGTCAAATAAAATGCCTTCACATAAATTCATATAAAAAATTCGGAGAAAATACTGGCGATCGTTTAAAGTTCGCGTTATGGAAATGAAAACAGGATTAACCCATGAAATGGATATCACGCGTTGATTTTAAGAAATCAAACAATTCTGATCTGTTTCTTGGAGTAGTTCAGTTATTTATTCATTACATATATCCATTTTCACTCATAAAGTATGAAGGTTCTTTCTCAATAGCAAGATACCAGAAAAGTTACACAAGTTGGAAGGACTTGGCTATGCAACGATTTTACACTCGAGTTTTACTGTGTAATATGGCCCGAAAGTTACTAAGTTACCCATAAATGGAAATCAGCTTTTACAAACAGTGATGACAAAAAGGAAAATAACTGGAGTAATATATGCATTTTTAGCGAGATTTAAAAGAGCTTTTGGGTTTGTGAACACATGAAGTTAGTCAAGAATAAATGTTAAGGTTAATTTGGGTTTATGGTCTGTTAGTAGGCCTTTATTGGCAACTTTACATAAATCCAAGTGAGTTGTATATCCATTGTTTTGATATTATAGGAATATGAAATATGCACAATTTTATTATGCTTGCGCTGATTATTATTTTGCTCATATTTTTTCCCAATCGTAACAATTTAATAAAGAGCGCTTGTTTCACCAGTTAAATTACTAAATACTGAGTGGTAAATATGTTTTAATTACTCGTAAAACGACAGACGCTCCAAAAGCACAATGAAGAACTTACATTAATTTATCAACACTACTCACAATTTATGATATCGTTTTCTAAATGCAACTCCATTAAACAACTTTTTGTGACCAGAACCCCGGGAACATGTTTCATCACTGGGGCTGTTTATCTGACCCCCAGTGCACCGAGGGCTGGGCAGCTAATAATACGGACCAGGGTCAACGTAAAGCATGCGGTTGGGCGCCCCCTTCAAGTCGTTGCCAACCACGCAAGGAGTGGCGTCGTTGAGAATCCGAGTTTTCACGTTTGCTGCATCCACCTTGTTGCCGAGGTGAATGGCGGCCACGCCTGTTAAATATTCAAATTATGCGCATTAGTGTAAAAATGACAAACATTATATCTGCCTTTAGGCTTAGAACTATGTGCATTCTTGTATCAATATCACTCAACGTTGACGACTAAATCGCAATTAAATCGAGTTGAAGGTAATTAACTACTGTTTCCGGCTCTGAAAAAAAGTGATTATGACAAGTGTCATGTTCAAGGACACACACATGTTTATTACAGTAACCTGGTCTGATAAATTAAACAAATTACATTGAATTTTTCTTCAACAATAAAGTGACAATAAGGAAAAGTCCTTCCTTTAAAATGGTTCAGGCGATAACAGAAACCCCTAACTTGCCTGCTACAAAGGCAGCTGAAAAATTGGGTCCGTTGGCCAGTTCGTAGTATCCATCGTTGGTAGGGAAGGTAGTCATTAGAGTCGATCCTGGGGCAAATATGTCGACACAAATACCATCTCCCGCCCAATCAGCTTTTCTGTTGTTTCTGTAGGTGCCAGACACAGTGATAACCTATAAAGGCGGGGGACATAAATGAAAAAAAGACCTGTGCTTTCATTGGATAAAATGAACAAGGAATTGCTATTTTAAAATGGCTGGTCGATCAGTCGATTGTTTAATCGACCAGTTTGTTGGTTTGTCACTTTGTTTGAAGGTCATTCCATCGGCTACATGGCTGATCACTCAGTGGATCTGTATAAATTGGTTTGTTCGTTCATCTGTCAATGATCAGTTCGACGGTTACTCAGTTGATGTGGATCAGTGAATTGGTTGTTTGTTTCAGGTTGGCTTGCTGTGGCCTAACTTTGTGTGACCACTTACCCTGCGAGATCTGCCGGGGGAGAAGGAACAGGCTCTTTTCTCAGAGTGGCTGTCTCTGAGCGGGGCCGATTTGGCAACGACAACGCAGCCGGCATCGACCAAGGCTTCTGCCGCCGCGTCAATGGTCTTGCCCCCGTTGTTGATGGAGGCGGTTAGCAACACCACGCAGGGCTTAGCACGGTTATTTGCCACCCATTGCATTCCTGCATGCAGATCATTAAAGCAATTTAATCAATTACAAATTAAAACAATTACCCTGTGTCTGAGACTGGCTTCCCCGGCTACGGCTAGCCATACGTCTGCGCCCATTCTGTGTGTGTTTGAAGTGGATGACGAGCGAGATGCGACCAACCACTCCAAGCCAGGCCAAAAAATAACTACTTCTTAAGACTGAAGATTGGGCTCCGGAATACAAATTCGTGCAGGCTAAATGAAATGTGAGCTCTCTTACCAGCGACGTGTCTTGCACTAGTCTCAGTGCTGTTGCAGTCGTGTACCCTGACGCTGTGCACCATAGCGGCTCTTGCTACACCAACCGACTTGCCTATCGCAATACCCGCAATGCTCGTCCCGGTACCCGCACAATCTTCTCCCTGTATGACAAAATGCATAGGCAGGCACATCAAAACTTTTCAAATGCCTATCGGGTCTATCATAGAAAGAAAGTCCGTGCGAGGTATCACAGAGAAAACTGAATCTTTCATGTTGGTTTAAAATGTCACCGGATTTGAAACAACAGTTTGTTTCGTTGTTGAAGCTGCATGCTGTGACCTCAGTTGCTCGTTTGTAATTAAAACCTGGTGGTGTCGTTCCTTCTGGAGTCCTGGTTGAAGACAGTTGTATCCGATTCTCGTTACAAGTAGGCCTGTTCTAATAAGTATCCCATTTGTATCGTTAAAAGAGGGATAAGTTTGGAGAAGAAATCACTCAATCTCACGTCCTTGAAAAGGAATTCATAATTACAAAGACGTAACCTAATAAAAGAAAAATTGCAGAGGAAAAGCGAGTCCCTCGTCGGAAATCTTGAATCAAGACTTGCAGTTTTGCATACTTACAGTTTTGCCCATTACGTCATAGGCCATTCTTACACGACAATCAAAGTCGTCATGAGTTTGCAAGACACCAGTACTGAGGAGGTAAATATTCACACCAAATCCATTTCCTTGAGGAAAAACAATAAGACGTAATAAATGTTAATGTTCTTTTAAAAAAAATAGACTAAAAAAAATTTACGACTTTCCCTTAATGCAGCTGGTACAATTTTTTAGACAAAATAATAAACCGAAAATATTTATTTGTACCGGAAAAGCTTATGTTCTTGTCAAGTTCATTATCCCTCTGATTGATTCGATCCAGCCCGTTAAATCCCTTCTCATTGTACGGAAAATCGTCCTCGGTTAGACGCTTGGACTGGCTTCTCTTTTCCTCGGTGTCGATTCCCAAAGAGTCGAACTGGCCAAAATCGAAGTCATCCTCGCTGCTTATTGCACGCCCGTCCTCCTCCTCGACGAACTCCACCGCGGGGTGCCTTCGAACCTGCCAAGAAGGTGACGATAAATCAAAATTTTTTGTCAGCTGTTCAGAATTGCCGTCTAAAACTATTGCAATCGTTTAATAATCTTTCGCAATAAGGAAATTACCAACACCGGACGTGGCCACACTCCCAAAATGGAGTTATTGGGGCTACAAGTGAAACATTATTATGTAATAGGACAATAGGAAGTTATTCTTCCGACATCCTCACCGTATTCAAAGATTTGTAGTCCAGCTCAACCAACAAAATTTTCAAGTAATCTCCATCCATCTCGTCGATAATATCAATGTGACCAAAGCCGGGATAGGGTTGGGCACTGCGCTCGTTCTCCGCCAAAAGGTCGTCTACCAAATAACTCAGTGCGTTTCTCCCAGTATTCTGCATGAAAAAATACATGTTATAAGTTCTTCCGCTTGTTATCTCTCTTTTAAATGTCAGATTTCTTGGTATAAGAGGGCAGATTTGGCTGTGATTAAAAAGGATTTTTTTAAATACATGTATTATAGATTTACCTTGACTTTTATCAAATATCTGTTAGGTATGGGTTTCACTACTTCGTAGAGCGGCGCTAGGTGATTGCCAAAGACCGCAAAACAGAACGTGAGGACTACCAGGCTGCGGATGTACATGGTGCTCTGAAGGGGAGCTACGAGGCGGGTCGCAAGGAGAAAATTCAAAGGTCGGAGATGAAGGACGGACAAACTAATAGACAAAAGGACGGTTGTATAACTCAGACGCGAATGGCATTACCAACCAAAACCGCCCTCGATGCAGAAAAAGACGAAAGGTTACGTGCATGGACAACAACATGGCGTAAAGTACAGAGACTTTACACAATGTTGCGCCGGGAGACATTAGCACCTTGCAAGAACTTGTCAGGGAAATTTTGTTTGTGTTAATAAGTTTTAAAGGACAAACAAACGAAATCAAACGTGGTAACGTTGTACATGGTTAATGAATAAAACTGAACTTAATACAGTTCAAGATTTTTGAAGCATTTTCAAAGTAATTTCACTTAAGATCCCAATGCGACCCTCAAGTCTTTCAGAAAAACTCCGTAAATGAAAACAGAAGTCGAGATTTATGAAATCAGTTACGACTTACACATTTTAAGAAATTTGAGGCACAATAAGAATGCGAAAAGACTTGATTTCGTTACATAAAATCAAGACATAGGATAAAACGAGCTTACATACTTCAAAACTCCAAAGAGAAATCTTGCCAATATCAACCCAAGGCAGGCGTCACCAGAAAACAAACTATAGAACCTATAATTTGCGCTTGCGTTTTTATAGTGCAGGGGGGTAATACAAAATAACTAAACATCACCAGCTTTGTGATTTATTGTTTAGCCTTTTTTTCTGTTTCTGGTTTTATTTTTTACATAAATTGTCGAATGAGATGAAAACGAAATCAATATCACATCCTTCAGTAATTAATGAGTTCGAGATCCCCCAGTTATGACGGTGAAAGTGATAGATTGCAACAATCTAATATTTATATCGACTGGGTAGCAATCGTAAACGTTAACAGAAGCACGTCAGACATGACGTGGTTTATAGGCACCGCCTTCTGCGTCTTGGTCTAGCTGTAAAACGAGCCAATCTGACTCTCTCGAGGACCGCGGTTCAGTACCTTGCAACCAATCAAATTATGTCTAGGTGGGTCTGGTGCCGGGTCTTGTCTTTCCTTATTCATAACGTTCTCTTCGTTATTCAGCGCGGTCTCCAGCGCACGGCAGTATCCGCAAATAAAAAAAAAGCCGCAGTTGCTCGACCATATTCAAAGTAAAAAAAAAAGGGATTTTTTAATGTTCCGGGCACCGAGGTCTACAGAACATTTGTTCACGCTGAAGAAGACAAAACTATTGCTCTTTGCCACTGGACGAAAATCGAGTATTCCTTCCTGGAATCCGTGAAGATAAGGGCGGTGATTTTTTGCACGTTTTTGCAGCTGAACAAAAAGGTCACACACAAAGGGGAATTCTTTCTTGCATATCCAAGAACGTGTCAGATCAGACGACATCGGTAAGATCAGATATTGATTTTAGGGAAGGGCACCATCTTCTCCCTACAAATTAATTGATGCCCAGCTAGTTAACGTTTCAATAACTTGTCCAGCTCAATTAAAAATTAAACTGGAATACTAATGTCTTGATACGACTAACCCTTGAAAATTTAAAGCTCCCTACATCGATCCCAAAACAGTTCGATACTTCCTGTTTTAATTCAGTTCCCATCTCTATTTATCACTGTCACGGCTATCGAACATTTCTTCTGGCATTGACTTTTCGATAGAGAGTGCCATACAGACAGACTGTGATAACAGAAAGTATAGACTCTCTGCTGAAGGACGGACTTCCTGGGGAAAAGGCATTTTAATGAACAAGAGATTCAGAAAGTCACAATGTACAGTACTTCATATTTTGATCCACCAAATTCAACTTCATTAAATAATTCAAATCATACGTTTGGCAACTTTTACTACTGCCTACAGAGGTAATACAAAATGGAATCCCAAAAATTCTACATTTAAAACAAACGTTAAGAAAGGACAATGTAATTTTAAGTGCATGACTGAATATTTCATAAAAGTAAATTATGCACATCTTAATCATTTCAAGAGATTAAAACTCTGATTGAAAAGTGCGAATTAACAAGACGGGTTAATGCTACCTGCCTGGGCTGAATGTTAATATATATATATACTAAAATTGGATTTTTAATAAATCTACGGGTTAAAAACAAAAGTATTGAGTACTGTACTCTAAATTTGCCAGCCTATTGAACTGTCTGAAAAAGGACGGATGCGTAACAGGTCCTCAAAACTCCCAAGTTCATTGATGATGGGTCAAATGATAAGTACATTGAGACTGTACTCAGTGCAAATATCCACCAAGTTCTGTCTTAGCAAAATCCTGGGAGGACTTGGTGAGTTGGTCTCGATAGTCCATCAGTTTCTGCCAGTCTTTCTTGCTCTGGAGGAGTTTGTTGTTCTTGTGCAGCTCGTAGGTAAACTGCGGCGACTTCATCTCGTACCTACAAGAAAGAAAATATTGAGAATTATAACTTTAATGACTGAGATTTGTGTTCTCTCTGAAGGGGCTCTGAAAGTTCTGTTCTGTTTTTCTTAAAAGGATCTTAAAGTTGGCAGGGTTTTGTTGGAGCACCATGGACTCAGGAGTGGTGCAGTAAAATATATTTGACTGCTAGTGCAATTTCCGTTGTCACAAATCAAACTTTGCGTGAAATTTCTTGGGAAATACTGAATTTCGGGGGAACTCTGAATGTCACACAATCTAATTAACACAAGAACCCTAATTTTATAATAAAAATAGCCTCCTACTCTGACATATGATACACTCAATGAAATATGCATAGGCAATAGTCTTAACCAGAAATGAAGTCTCACCTATGTTAAGCATTACAAAAAGGGATCTATTAAAACTTTGGTTGCATACCATTTTGGCTTCGGACCTCGGATGCGTTCCAGCTCTTCCTGTCGCTTGGATTCTAGTAGTCGCTGCTCCTCAAGCCGTAGCCTCTCCATCTTCAGTTGTGCCAGTTCGTACTGGTATGGGGAAGTCGTGACTGTTCCGTCAACAAACGGCTTTGATGCTCGGAGGTAGTTGTAATCATACAAGGCATCCAATTTAGGGTTGCTGTGCGAGTTTGTCCTACTGTGGGAACTACGGGCATTGGACAAGTGTCTTCTTGATCCCGTGGCTGAAGACACTTGACCCGTCCTGTTTGTCGAGCTCTTGGAGGCCAAGCCTGCTGCTGAGCGGGCTCTCGCATATTCCTTCCCACTGGAGTTTGGCGGCTGTGGGGTCACTGTCCTCATGATCGAAGGCATCTCTCCCAGGGTGATCGGGAAGTAAGTCCGAGTGATGTCGTCCAGAAGCATCTGGTTAGCAATCTTCTGCTGGGCTAGCTCAGTACCCAGCATTCCTGTTGTCCGGTTGACTGGCGACGTGAGCTTTGTGTCTACTCCAAGACTCTGGAATGTCGGGTAGTCGGCTGTCTTGGTCAAGTGAATGGGCTCGGTGAACCACTCCGACTCATCCTTGCTCTTGGGCCTTCCAGCAAGGTCCTGCTCGTAGCGTTCATTCTCTTTGATGTCGTTATCTATGAGCTTCTGCAGCTCCTCCTCAAAAGTGTCTTCGAGATCATCATTGTCGTAGTCATTATTTTCCTTGGGGCTGTTCATCTTGTGCTGTTCCAGGTGCTCGCTGAAGCTGACACTCTTGCTGAGGCTCTTGCTGAGGCTGTTTCCCAGGCCAGTGAAATCCAGGCTAAACTCACTATCCCTGGGCTTCCGGCTTCGTTCTCTACGTTCCAGTCGCGATGCAGTCCCACCGTTCATGGACCCAAACAGGCTCTCCGCATCAAACACTGACCCAGAAGTTGAGTCCTGCAACCCACCTTCCTTCCTGGAGGATTTCTCCCGGAGGGATGGTTTTCCAAGGCTCCTGGCAAAGCTTGGTTCTGCAAAACTGCTCAAACTACGGTTGTCTTGTCGATAAAGGGTACTTTGGGATAGGTTCCGTGTGCTGATTGTACGCTGGGAGTTGGTGAGATACTCCTTGGCTTTGTCAGTGCTGTCGGGAACAAAACAATAATTCATTGTATTAGGCCTAGGCCTATATCATGTATATCTTTCTTAAAAACTATAAATCAACCACAGATTCAAAGCTCTTCAGAGTTTAAGTTTTGTTAAATTAATCTCAACCCAAGTTATTATTCATTTCTGTTAACCTACATGGCAGCCTGAGGGCACTCTTCACAATATGAAATTTTATTAACAATTTTGAGAAAATCTTTTGAAATTGTCCTGAACTGATTCACTCCAGGGTTTATTTTTTCCTAACAACTGTTGGGTCGAAAGACTTCCAACACAACAAATCACACCTTCAGGCATTGTGCCCAGCTTTTCAAATCCCAGAATTACTTGCCTCAAAGAATAAAAAATTGTGTCAAACTTTGAGTCAAATGCGATCTAGCCTATCCTGCCTAGTTGACTGGATGCATGCAGGCCTGACCAAAAGTCAAAGCGTCCATAACAACGGAAATTAAGTTCAAAATCTTTCGTTTCCAAACAAAATATTCTAACTTTAAAAGTTCACATAATATTAAACGTAATTAGAACAGATAGCTATTTACCCTATGGGTGTCCGTCGTCCGTGGAGGACGAAATCGGCATCTGGATTCCGCATCATTTTTCTCAAATTCCCCCATCTAGCAACCGTTTTCGCTACTGAAAAAATGCACTGGTCGCCTATCATTCATATATAACTTGCACAGTATCGCTGAGAACCAGGTATATAGCCTGGTAACCCGTGAGTATACATATAAATTACCGTTTGCAAGCGTTCAGGTACTGGCCATCACTTTCAACTGCGCATGAGCAGTTACATTAATTTACTGCAGGGGCGTCGTCTGCTCTTTTGTTCGGTGTAATTTGTGTTCGAAACTTTCGTTTCATCTTTATGCCAATGGCAACGCGACAATTACATCCGAGGAAGACCATCAAAGGAAATGGACGAGGTCTTGAAAGCGGTATCACTCTGCAGTTGTCTAAATTTTTTTGCCTTCAACAATACAATTCTGTCATCTACGGGCATTTCACTATACATGCAATTTCCCATCAGGTTGGTGGGACTGAATCCAGTCAAAAATTGAGTTGTCAAATGTTGACTTGTGCAAAAGAGACACACGGCAATACTTGGCCATTCTTAGTTGAAAAATATCTCTCTGAAGCTAGGTGTACACACACGAGTGTGCAGCTCTAAACTTGAGAAATTTACATGCTGACTGAAAACACGTGTACATGCGAGTTCAAATTAGTTTCAAGGTGTTGACTGGATCCTCTGACTGAAACGTTAAATGGACAAATCATAGAAGACTTTTCTGACCAAGTTCTGGTGATCAGTGGTGCCCCATGTTATAAATTTGATGGCTCGTATTTGCTGGTAGTATACCAACTCACTGATGTACTTCTTTTGTGCATTTAAATAAAAATCATGCCAAAATGCACCCTCCTTCTGCATGTAAAACACATTTTATGAGTCTTTTCCAGAAAAAATGAAACCAACAATATCTTATTCCCAAGAATTTAGAATATTTTTCAGGATTTTAAAGCAAGACACCCATGAGCTTTTTACTTGTGGAAATACTTAAAAATTGAATTTATTGCATAGTCACAATTGAGAAATTTTCTATATTCTAATTTACACATTTCACCCAAAACACTGATAACTGCTAGTTCACATCAATGCTACCTTTGTTCACCACTCTGGATCCAAATAAAGATACATACCCCAAAAACTAAAATACTAACATAACATGAATACAACTGAGGTCCCTTTTGATTGCTTGACAATAGGTTGAATTTTCCCTAAATTAAACCAAGAAAAATGCACACTGAAAGATATATGTAAATTAAAGACTAGACATACCGGGCAGCTGCAAAGATGAAAATATAGGTTTAGCAAATTTGGCTTGAAACCGGTCAGTATGCATGATTTGACTTTTGGGTCATGGTAAAGTCCTCTGCATGACTCCCTGCTCAGAAAGTACAAGGTTGTATCCCCAGTACGATATGATGGTTGAATCTTGATACCCAAGAGTCTCGGACGACATTTTATTTCTCGGAAGAGCAAACAAAAGTAAAACCTGAGTAAGGAAATTTGTTTCCTGGTATACATAGCGTAAATTATAAGAAAAAGCAAAACCATGTAATCTAATTATTGGGGCTGCCCAGAATCACAGGCAATTTTCATTAGCTAAAATGTCACAGCCACTATGAAAGAAGACACACGAGATTACCACACCACAATTTTCACATCCGGATTTAAATGAAAGCATTATCGATCCTAGCGGAATCTTTCCCAGGGATGCAAAATGACCAGTGGACTGACACAAATCAAGCAAGTTTATCCACCTGTCATTATGCCTTCAAGGAAGACTCTGCGAGGACTTAAACAGCAGACCCTCCAACATTTTTATTTTTGATCAGTCCCTAAGGTCACTGTTGCCAGCAAGCCGTTTGCGCCAGTTTTTGCGACTTGCATTTTCTACAACAAATGTATCATTAAGTTGAAATATAATCACAGGTTGTTGGGTGCATTTTTTTCTACCCTGTTAAGTCTTAACATTCCGTGGGTCTGCCCACTGATTTGGAAAACAACTTCCTGTAAAATGCAGCACCAAAACTGCCGTTGCAGGCACTGTATGGACCTTCAACAACAGGTCCCAACATCCAGTTCTCTTATAATATTTTCCATCTCGCATTTTCAGAGATTTTTAAATGGTGATGAATAAAATAAAATGGTCAACGTCAATGCAGGGTTATTCTATCTGATTTAAAAATTAGTGACATGAATTACCTGGTATTTAAAAGATTTAAAATAATGAACACAAGACATGACTTGACACAAGTCAAGGTTTGTTGAATGTAGCATATGAAGCACCCTTGTTATGATGGTGGTATCTTTTTCTACTATCTGCTTGCTAAAAATAGTAGTGTTAGAATTTGCTGATGTGAATGCCTTGAAACGTTGATTCCCAAGTTAAAAACAATTTGATGAGGATTTGTACACGCAATAGTTTGTTAAAATGTAAAGTGGTCTGAACTCCTCTCTAATTCCAGATGATCTCTGATCTTTCATGCACTCTAGATCCAACGGCTCAACTGCAAGTCCCTGACTGTCCTTATCTGAAAATTGGAAGACAAAAAGAGATTGGAAAATGGACACCCATGAATTGTAAACAGCATTGAACCTGCAATAACTTTGGCTTATGAATAAGAGTCAAGACTTGACTTTGAACAATCACATTGCAAGGGCATACAAATATCCTACCCCTCTTTGGATGTGTAAAAAATTGATGGGATTTATCTGGATTATTAGAAGTTCCATGGGTTAAAGACCGACATAGTGTCTCCTTTTCAATCATATGGTGGTATTAAGTAGGGACCTGAACGCTGGTGCTGTTTCTTAGTTGGAATTGAACCTCTATCACACAGATTTCTTTAAAGTTTGGCCTTTGCAAAGATCAAGTAAAGCTGTGTGTTGCCAAGGTGACTGACAGACTGACATCTTTGCAACTCACTGAATTGGCAAATGAAAACTAATCATACATGAAATACAATGTAAAGATAGGATTTTCCTGTCTGTCTATGTGGGTTATTTTCACTGCCTTCACAACAGTGCCCAACGTGATCAGTACACCTGTAATTTTCGTGATTTTTTCTGTGAAAGACAAATTTTGAAATCCAGGATGACGTCTGCCACTCTGCCCAGAATTGCCCAACAGAATTTACAATAATCAAGATACTTCGGCTCACATCCAAATACTTACCACACATTTTCTTGCTCTTGGCAAGTTGTTAAATGTTGAAACCCATCTTCCTCATACAGTCTTTGTGCGCTTCAATCAAATCTCCACATTCCGCTTCACCCTTCTCCACTATACTGTGAAAAACATTCAAAGGAGATTAAGGAATTGACACACATGAATTTGTACAAATTAGAAATAATTGTTCTCTCTAAGCACGCTTGGACTTGTTGACGGGTAATCATGTTTTAGCAGTGTTCAAATTCCAATATTCAATGTGAAATTTGACAGAAACACAGTTTTGAAACAAATTGTACACATTTCATCTTTAATGCAAAGAATAACATTATTTATAAATGAATTACATCAGAGAGAACATACGTGCACAGCAAACTACATAACAGTAAAATACACACAAATTAGAAACCCATGAAAAACTCAGATTTAGAACACTCCACGCATTAATTACCACTCTATTGTGTATTACTACTTGTGAGGGGCGAAAATTGCCATAATTTTACAGCTTTTCAAAAGAGTAATTCACAATTCATTTTATCGCGAATTCCTAAGTCACGATACGGACACAATGTGTTTCCTCTACAGCAACACACAACACCCTGCTCGAGCAAATATCCAAGTTACACACAAAGTCCTCAGCGTACCTCAAGAACTGTTGGGGTATCCCCAGCGCGTCTGGCTTTTACTAGCCAGTGGTCAGTCTTATCCAGGGCGGCCAGACTTTTTACAAGGTCCAACGGGCCCCTGGAGCGCCAGCAAACAATGGCGGACCGGTTTCAACGGGATTAAATTAAGAGAGTGTTTAACCATGATACGGCCTATGGGTTGTCTCACCACGCATCTCTCGCTTTCTTGGTCTCCGGACAGGCGCAGCACGGCTTCAGTTTCGGCTTCTCCTCGGTCCTCTCTGGTGCCGCGGCTTCGGTTGGGATTTCTATCGGCTCTGGCATTTTGGGTTCAAGTTAGGACTAGGAGACGAAGCAATTAGGACTTTACAGGCTCAAGCTGTGATCTCCGGCTCCTGTTATGTTGCGCTAGCCCCGGTGCTAGCCCGCGTGCCAGTTGATTACATCATAGGTGCACACACAATGTACGCGGTACGCGAGCTGAGTAATTATTGTAATGATTTTGCGTAAGGCGACTGAGAAGGGCGCCCTCTAGCAATATGGGAATAACAAAATGGCGGATCCGAGTGAGGTAGGAAATATCACTTATGTTTGTCGTCCGATTTGTTACGCGATTGTCAATGCACCTTTTGTTTAAAATATCGTTGTTGTACATATTAAACTATAGTGAGGGTATTACCAAATAGAGAATAGATTTGGTCTGCGTGAAGGTAGATATTTTGATGAATAAAAAGACGTGCCAGGGCAGAGGTCCCACTACTCACCACTAGTTGCCTCTCTGCGTCTTCTGAATCATCAACAGCGTCCTCATCAATCAGTTCTATCAAGATTTTAAAATTGAAAATCTCATTATCACTGACCTTTCCAGGCATCCGATGATTTCTTTCAAGAGAGCAGCGACCATGCATCAGCCAGCGAGACGGACCAAGGCTCCGATGTAACTGGGAGAAAGAAGAGAATGTTCTCCAAAGAGTGTGAGTCTATTTATTGTGTGCTGACCTCTGACCTCTATGCAACTAACATGACGGCTCTCGCCTTCACCTCGTACCTGGGTCATTCTATAAATTTGGGGTCCAAAATGTGACATTTTTCTGTCCCTGTAACCTCTGACATGTGTACCAATCTGACACGTTTGACAAGGGATGTGCATGTATGATGTATCACAGAAACTGATTTCAAACTGTTTTTTGTCTGGCAGGTCATTTGCAGTACTTATTCAATCTTGGAATTGAACAATGAGTTTGAAACATTAAAAAATCATATGCCAGACGTAACAAGGACGGGAAGGAAATTGGACCCCAGATTTGTAGAATGACCCACCTACTCAGCAATTCATGAAGTGTATGCTAGCGACAACAAATTGTTCAATAATGCAAATAACTGTACATGTATAGGTGAGTCGTGCAGTAATATTCAAGTTAATATTACCCAGGAAATCGTTAAATTTCATTAAGCCCGTGAAAATGATTTTTGACTGATAAGCCTACCGTTTTCCTGAATTTCCCAGCCAAGGACAACAGCTTGACAGTGTGGAAGTTCGGTCTTCATGTGTAGGCCTATTGTGCAGAATGAAAGTGATGCCTTTATGCCAACTTTTCCTCTCAAATCACTTAGGCCCCAAGACTGATCACTTTTTCGGACCGGTTCTGGCCTAGAAGAATTTGTCAATTCATTTCTGTTCTGGGCTGTTGACCGATTCTCTTTGTTAACAGTGCGATGCATGATGTATGGCTTTGGCGACGACCAGAACCCTTACACCGAGACGGTGGACTTGCTAGAAGACTTAGTACTGGACTTCATCACGGATATGGTAAGATACGATCATCCCGATTCTAAAGTGAGCCAAAGATATGTTGCCAATGAGGTGAAGATTGGGAGGAATATGGCGAGAAAAATCAGGTTTTTTATCCTCTTTTTTCTTTGTCTGCTGTTCTTTATATAATTTTTCTGTTTATTTTTTCGTTACCCAAGACGTTGAAAGCCATGGAGGTAGGTCGGCCAGGGCGGGTACAAGTTGAGGACATAATCTTCCTTATCCGCAAGGATTCCCGCAAGTACGCCCGAGTCAAGGAACTGTTGATGATGAATGAGGAGCTCAAGAAGGCCCGGAAGGCTTTTGACGAGGCCAACTACTGAGTTTTGAAGCTGTCAGAATAAGGGTTAAAGCTTAAAGACCTTCCGGGTATTAAAAGAAACTATCCTCTCTGTCTGGGTATCGGCCTTTAATCTGTTTGGGTCTGAGCATTTTGTCACCTAGACCAACTTGATGCTCAGAGGCTTGAGGTACATCACACCTGATGAGCAACTGCCGATGCGTTGCCGTGGAAACAGATGGCACTAAAGGTGTTGTATTGAAGCAGATGCCCAGCCAAGCCTGGGAGAGGTGTTGATGAAGAGCTGTTTAACTCGGATTTGCCCTAAAGGAATGGGTTCAGCTGAGATGGTTTTTGTGATGTGTAATTGACTGTTGCTCTCTTCCCATCCAGCATGGGCCCTGGGCATAATGGAGATACGGTTCCTGTCAATTAATGACTTGCTAAGAATTCTGCTCACTGTGGGTTATGCTTATTTTCTGGGCACGTCTGGAGTTTTGTTGTACTGTCAGGAATTTAAGCTTGAGCGGGGTACATTTTTGGAGGAATTCATTGCATTTGTCTCAGGAAAAAGTATCATTTGAATAAATTTTGTAACATCAATGAAATATGAAGTTGTATTCTTACAAATGGGTCATTAGGGAGACATTTTGTGGTAAATTTTTCAACCTTAGGGAGACATCAGTCATTAGCGAGACATTAATGCTCCAACTACCAGAAGGAGGCCGAATTTTACTGTCCAAATTTTGAGAGATGATAGATTAGGGTCTAAAATGAAAACATACAAAGTTTGGTTCAGATCAGATTAGGGAATATTGAATTATGGGACTGTAAAGTTTGTGCACGTTCCTATGCGAATGTCTCCCAAGTGACTCATTTTTTGGTAAACAGTAACATCTTCTGTATTCCATGAACAGGTTCTGTGAAATGCCACACACACTAATGACCCTTGTGGTTATAAGCAGTAAGATTTTCTAGGTCCTTTTTATTTCATTTTCTAAAGTTGAATACTTCAAAGTACCTGCCAAATTTCTAACGTGGACATACAACGTTCATAGTATTTCATTTGGTCAAAGATAAAAGGTGAAATTCCTCAAGAGCCAATTCAAAACACACCCCTCCACTTACTACAACACAGGGCATGCTAACTCCAGAAGTAGAATATTCCTACAGCAGCAAAATCTCCTTACACACTTGAGGATGAGAACACTTGAGCCCTCAAGTTTCGCACAGTGTCCCTGTTTGTACAGCAGGGACCTGATTTGGTTGAGCAGCCAAGCAGAAACTGGTGCTCGGCCACTTTGATGTGCTAAGCACAGACATTGGCTAGGAATCGGTCTAGGGAAGTGTACTGTGAATGATATTTTGCCTGGTAACCTGCTTTCTGCTTATAGTCTTCTCTGGGTCCTAGACCTCAGAGGGGTCATGAAATTGACCCTCGGTTAAAGGTAGTCATTTTAATATGTACAATTTGAACAGAAAAAAAATAGAATAAGTTAATATTGTTAGTTAAGAAATAAAGTAAGTCATACAAAATACAACCAGTTTTCAACCTATTATTTGTTCTTGAGGTGTGTTTTCGAATGACAGCGCAAATAACAATGATGTGATCTTTTTTTTTCAATGATGGAAAGTTTGGACACCAATATTAAAACCAATACAAATTAACCCCGACCTGAATCCAATCTTTCTCACCAACTGCCACATTGCTTTACATGTAATCAAAATCCTCAACCTTAAAAAAAGGAATCTACTGCAAAGTAATTCTTCGGTCACAGATGTAAAAATTGTTGTATTACCGTTAATGTTTGACATATGATTGCAAATTATACCACGACCACTTATAAAAAACAAGCAAAATGTGGTTAATTGGTAAGGTTTCATAACAGGTAGACTTTTTAAGTATATGTCGATGTGTATTTACAAATCTTGTGTTTCTATCTATTCCAGATACATCGATTCTTTGTGCTTACAGGCAGAACTTTAGCAAAGGATTTGAAATCTTAAGTTACGAGGTACTTTGTATACAACTTCATCATTTATTCTAAATGCACAAGCACTCCTAAACTTGTGAATTTTTTGTCAAAGTCAAGAGAGAAACAGCATTTTTCACTTGTTTGGCCACTGGTCTCCACTCGGCCTGACAGCAATCAACACGATGCTGTTAATCATTGTCATCAGCACACACAAGCGACTGATGTGCAGTGACACGCCTTGCTTTAAAGAGGCAGTCTCTGTCAGTCAACGATGGCCTTTGCAAACTCTAGCCATTCCACATGAGGACTTGAAAAAGTGGCTCGGTGGGAATCAAACCAGGGTTTTTCGTAAGCGGAGGCCACGGACGGAACCTGACATGTCAGTTTGATTTTCTCAACAGGTTCATGGAAGGTTCAATAGCTCATGGAAGGTGTGTTGGTTTAAGAAAGATCAGAAATGATTTACACAACATCCAAGCAGCATGTACACCGCTCACCCATTTACACCAAAGTCACTAATACCAAAAGGCAGATACATACCTATGTAATCAACATGATCAAGGTTTTTAATCTGTGTGATGTGTTTGAAGCACCAGCATCCCATCATGCACCATCAGAACAATCCCCGGTGAGGAATTAGCATGACAGGTCCATGAACGATTTCTACAGATTTTTTTTTTTAATTATCCACTCCAATTCCACCCGTTTAATCAGGTCACCAAATTAATTCTGAAGGCCAGAGAACTCCTGACATGAAGACAAACACGACTTGAGAAACGATGACGGATGTAGAGAGACCAAAGATCTTTTAATTATCTGCCCCAATTCCCACTTAATCAGCTCAACAGATTACATCTCTACGACAGTAGGAAGAAAAAAAAATGGCCCTTTGGAGAAACGAACGTGAAAGTTGGACAAGAGATTCGCCAGCCATGTTTTGCCCAAGAGCATATCGTGGATCGTTGACCCACTTCAAACCCGCGTGCAATCATTCAGGTGAAGATGTCTTCAGTAGTCGAGTGTCAACCCCAAACCTTACAGTCCTCGCCGTCTCCCCAAATGCTTTTCCCCAGATGTAACGAGGCTCAATAATCTGATCCAAAGTAGCTAAGACCAATTTTGTGTACGAGACTGGATCCAGCCACTTTTATCTGCAGTTTTTGGCTAAGTTGCTCTGTAGCGGGGTCAACAAAATCCCACTTCCCCACTCCGAGCTCAGCCTGGTATATTGAGCAGTGGAAGATCTCAGTACAAACTTACAGGTGCTAGTCTTCGCCAGCGGTCGGCGGAGCGGATAACATGTTTATGCTGTTCCAGATTTTTCTGCAAACGATAAAGAAAAGATAAAATCAGCAAATGCAGTGAATTCGAGGTAGTGAATGTAAAAATTGGTTGCCACACATCTCTCCCCCCCAACAATTCGGCCCAGAGCTCCGCCTACCTTTGGTCATCGGGATTCGTGTTAGTTTTCTCCATAATTTTTTCAAGGTCAGCTTCCAATTGCTGTGGAATGGAAAAAAAACATCATAGAATGGAAACCAATGGGATGGCAGACACAGGACCAGAAACTTGTGCTGGAAGAAGGGGCATTTTTAACAAAGAAAGATAAAGGTTACAAATGGTATCTGAAATCTACTTATTCTGTTGCTATTAAAGAAGTGAAATCCTTAAATTCAGAAACAAATTCATCCTCCCTCGTAAAATCATCCCCCAAGACACACTTTTCATTTTTTTTCACAATGAATAATTCACTTTTCTTCAATGCCAGATGAAGTGATTTAATAAAAAGTGACCTTTTTTTTTTAATCAAAGCACATCTGCTCGCTTTGGTGGTATATTTTCATGACCAGGGGTGATATCATCAAAACTAGGATTGTCCAAAGTGTAAAAAAAAAACCTTGCAAACAATGCTGTTTCCCAAAACATAATAATAAGTTCTTCTGGCCTGTGTTGACAAAACTTGCACTGATGCTTTTGAATGGATTAAAAAAGTTCCACACAAGAAACACGAAACTACAATGAGAAACTGCAGAGAGAAGAAATCCAATTTCAAAGTACATTTTGTTAATTTCCCCGGGGCAACCGCATCGTTCGTCCTAGGCTGGCATTTCCCTGTTGGATAAAAAGAAGCCAACAAACAACAGTGCTGTTTCTTCTAGCGGCTGGGAGGCTTAGGCTCAGCTGAGCAGCTGTCAGATTAGTGTTGCCAAAATGTAAACGGACAAGAGCCGCTCATAAGCGGCTTACAGGCTGACGTGGGTCCTTACTTCTGAGCATAGTGTGAGTGACTTGCTGGGGTGACCATGGTGGCACAAATTGAACGGCCTAAGGCCACCATTCCAGCTCGGTGTGAATGCGGAGCGGGGAAGACATTGAGGAACATTGGCAGTAGAAATTCACTTAAGTAGAGTCCTGGTTACTCTGCCGGGGGATCTCCTCTTCTATCATTCTATTATATCAGCTTTTTTTCCCACAAAAATTTCAAGTATGGTACTTTCACATAGTTTTCAGCACAAATCACTCTGTCTGTTCAGTTTTTGTTTTGCTCATTTTGTCTTGATTGCTCTATTTTTGTCTTTCCGAAGTGATATGTTGTCACTTTTGTTGGTCAAGTTTTTTGGCTTAATGAGACATTTTTGTATAAGACTTTGTCTTATGAATATGCATCCGTATTGGCTCCTTTGTTTCATTTGTGTCTTATGTAATTGTTCTTCTTGCGTTTTGTCAAAAATCTCTTGTTTATCAACCTTCTGTATAATTAAACAAATATATTTTACACTGTGGAAATAAATGTTGACATAAACAAAAAATCTCTGCTTTGATGTTGCAAACTTGCATAATTTGCATTCGTATCCATTCCCAGTGCAAACCAGTCCTCAAGGGGGAAATCACCACGTCCCAGGAAAAACGATATTGTGTAACTCCAACACACGGTGACCACAATGGTCTCCGTACCATACTTATCTTGCCCATGCTTTCAGAACCTGGTCGTGCTATTTCCACTTCTTGTTAAACAAAAGGTGATGGTGTACCACGAATTCAATTTTCTTCAGGTCCATAGATCCTCCATTATTCACTATATGGTAGCTGGCTAAGGGTTGGGTGGTTACTCATGTCGACAAGAAAACTTTCAAGGGATAAATACTGAAGGTGCGCTACACTGTGCCTCACTCCTGGTTTTCAGTGTGCCCGTTACAATTAAGGTACTACTCTGTACAACAGAATAAACAATACTTTGAGGGTCCTTTCTGAGGACCTCGTCCTCAGATTTCCAATATTTGTCCTCGGATTGGTAAAATACAAGCCATCCTCTCAAGACCTACCTGGATGGTCTTTTCCAGGTACTCATTGGTGCTGAGGACTTTGAGGACGTCGGCCTCGGTGTCCCGCACGCACTGGTCTAGATTCTGGACGACCGAGATGGGCACGTAGTTGTCCTTCAGGTCTTGCCGGAGCCGATGTAACTCGTCCATCTGGGAGAGGATGCCAGCATGGAGCTCCAGGATCTGCTCCGCGATCCCTGCCAAGGCAAACCAAGAAAGACAGAAAAAATCAGCGGAATCGTTGTGAAACAAGGAACCAACAGTAGGCCTCCTTTGGCTTCATTGACAGGGCATCATGTTACAGCTAAATCCACGGTGGCGCATGCTTACAGCTTATCAAACAGAACAGACAGATCTTTTGGTCACGCAATCACCACTGCATATACCTTTTGTATTCCAATTAATTAATTAAACCCTTAACGCCGGGATTCTTTTGACCGTGACTGCTGGGCTGCGGTATGCCCAGTATGCAAAGCTCTGTCCAGCAGCAGGCCCACATTGAAACCGCAGGTGCATGATGAATAGAATGTATGTGTGGTATGCACTAATCCTCACACAAAGCCGTTCATGACATTCATGTATTGGCTCCTGATATTAAAGTTACGTTAAATTCAGTTTCTTTTTTTGGGGGGGGAGGTTATATTTTGTCCTCTTCCCTGCTCAGCTACCTTCAAACTGGTTTCATTGACGGAAAAAATCATTAATCACAATTTAACTACTAATAAGGGGGAAATCAAAGTATTTGAGATTAACTTCATCAATCCCTCCGATTGCTGATGGGCAGAAAGCAAGACAGAGGAGTCCGTGGACAGTCAGGTCAATGTTTGGTTCCCTACGCATTTGAGTAGAAAGAGGGCCCAAAGTAGAAGAGCCAGAAACAACAGACTGCGTGATTCATTTTACCAGCGACACTTAGAAACTACTGGGAAGACATTGGTACCCTTTGGTTTTTCCTCGCGGTGTTGCCGGGAGTCACGCAACGCCTTCTGGGTTGATGTCTCTGGCTCCGGAGTGGGCATGTTGGCCAGCGTTTCTTCTTCTTCTCGAACCTCTTTTCTTAATCTTTAAAAAAAAGTAGAATATTGGAGGATGGTGAAAGCAGCCTTGAAAATTTCTTTGGTGAGGAAAGCAGGGTAAGAAATCAACTAAATGAGGTCTTTCAGGTGACAACAGACACTTATAAATATATACGTGTCCACAACAAAAGTAGCAGGGCGGGCACAATAAACAAACCTTTTTTTCTCGGCCCCTCCAAAAAAAATTGTCCTTGGGAGCAATCAAACAAATTTTTAAATTTTGCATTCAACATACTGCAAACCCTAGAGCGCATTTCAATCGTTGTTTTTAAGGAAAGGGTTTATTGAAATTGATGGGACAGGAAGCGTTGTCAAAAGGCAGAGATTATCATTTAAAAAAAACTGAGGTTGTCCAATAAACTGAAATTCACGTTGTGGGCCTTCATCGTACCTGTTCCTCTTCCTCTCCTCATGAAAATGTCACACAATCCCAGTAATTGTAGATTGAAAACATCTGGCTAACATCTGACCCACACATGGGTCTTATTTCCAATTATGCCTTTTGAAGAACAGGTAGAGTATGTTTGGACTTAAAATTATGTTCCCCCATAAAAAAAACAGAACTATATCTTTAGAAATTAGAAATTAGGGTAATTCCAGAAATTAGGGGTCCAAAAGTGTGGCCAGTTTGTGGCCCTGCTACACCCGCCCTGCGTATTTTTACATTAAAATATTACTGAAATTGATTTCAAACTATTCCTATTTGTTTGGCAGATAATTTGCATTAATTCATCACTCTTGGAAATTACAGAATTTGTTCTAAACTTACAAAATCATATGTTAGAAGTGACAGGGACACACCAAAAATTAGACCCCCAATTTATAGAATGACCCATTAACTTGACCATCTCAAGTTCAGAAGAGTAGTTATTTTTATGTACTTGCGTAAAAATCCCTTCTTTGGATGAGACTGTAAGTCTAAATACTAATTCAACATATTAAGATATTTCAAGAACATATACCCATGTAATTTGAATCCAATTAAATCAACCAACACAGACTTTAAGGTGCTAAATCTTTACTACCCTTGCTCTCTAGGCCAACAGACTGTGACAGCCCCTTGGATAAAATTCGGCCCAATGCCACCATTTTGGCACAAATAGCTCAACCAAAAATCCACACCATATGTCTCCCTCGACATGTTTAACCCTAAGTGCTCAGAAACTGGTGAAGGTGACGAACCATCCTGAGTTGACCCAAAACGCTCGCAACATATCCAACCTGTCTGGACTAATGGCTAAAATTGCATTAGTAGAACTATTTGTGAGAACGTTCATTGGACACACGAGTCAGACCTCAAACTTGGCCAAGGCACTCCAGTAACATTAACCCACTTTGCTAAGTGCGGTCTGAAAGCTTGTGGGGGGAAAAAAAATTAACTGGCCAGCCGCATTTTCTCTCGTACTCTCTTTGGAAAGCCTCAACGTGCAGTGTTTGTGTTACTACGTGCTCTGTACATAAAGCGGAGCAGACCAAGATTGGGCAAATGAACTGCGACAGGAGTAATCCTTACATGCTGTTTCCCCGGCTTACAGCACTTGCGGCTTTTGCTAGCGTCGTGACTCACGGCATGATATGGCATTTATAGCCTTCAGGGATTTTGACTGGAGCTCGTGAACAGAGGAATTGACAAGAAGGAAAACTACAAAAAACAGGGCAGAATGGCTTGGATAAAAGAGAGGCCGGAACTTCATTTCCCTGGTCACTGATTTGATTTCTGCTTCTGTCTTTTTTTTGCGGGAGGGGGTGGTTCAAACAGAGAAGGGTTTGTATTAAAAAATTACATCACCCTAATATAATTTTTTCTCCAACCAAAAGTTAAATTTTGGAAAAAAAAAATTTCTGGTTCAGAAATTGATCACAAATTCAATCTTAAGTCCAAAAAGCCTTGCTTCATGCTTCGAAAACATCTGTAAAAAATGTTGATTAACTCAAATGTTGACAATTTTAACAAATAGACTCTTGTCCAGGAAGTGTATTACATACTTCCACGATGGAAAGGAAAGCATCAACATCTCCAGCAACTTCTTTAAGAAACAGCAAGTCATATCTTCAAACAGCGTTCCTACACGATGTGCATTTGGTTCGGTCATCAATCTAAATCAAACGTCATGTACATTTGTACGGAAATTAGGAGGACCTTGCTCCGTACAAGTATATAGACTCGGCAGGTGGGACTGTTGATATAGTCCATCAAAAATCGTTTCCTTACATGCAGAGATTTCCTTCTCCCGGACGGGTTTGCGCGGCTTTGGACGTGCACACTGTGGCCACACTTGGCTGTCCGAGGTACAATTACTGCCGGCTTGTTCCCATATTGTCAAAGCTGGCGGAGACACACACATCCGTGTGTCTGCAAACAGAGACTGTGATACGGTTTACAATCTCATTTCCACTCATTTCTGAGGAAAACATTGACAGGATTTTTTAAAGGGGAGAAAGGCGAGTGTTTGTCGCTGTAGCGCACTTAACCTCTCCGTCTTCAACTAAACCAGGAATAAAAAAAGACACCTCTATTGTATTTACAGAAAAATGTGTACCAAGTGGAAATACTTAACTGTAAAATATAAAGCCATATATTTTATGTCCAATGTTCCCCCCCCCAGGTTCAAAGAAACCTTACAAATGATCCAGTGGGTTTCATAATTTGATTTCTGGCTAGAAAAGATCTGATGCGATGCTTACGAAAACCAATGATGATATTATGATCAGCTTCATAAAAAATTAACTTGCTTTCAGAATAATTTGCTCTGGCATACAAGGGCTGTCTTCCGCAGGAAATTAATTATTAAAAGCCACAAATTATGCAAACGCCTGATGTTGCTGACAAGACCCACTGAAAGCAAATAATCACGGACAAACCGACACTCCAATCTTGATTGTTGAAGTCGGGGATTTTGCCCGCATCCAGCATCACAAAAACTGAAGTTTGTACATTCCACAAATTCACGATTCACGCAGGAATCTGAACACGGAGAGCACGTAAGGTCAAGAGCCGGATATCCGCGGCCTGGGGTTAGCAGACACCGATTGCTGTGCAGATTGCTAAAGGTCGAGATGGTGTAATCCTTGTTATCGTTGTAATTATTGACGCACCACAGCTGGCTGGGAAGGGAATTAAAAAAAAAAAATAGCGGTGGACTGCACATGCATGCACACTGGTAGCCCCTAAAAGCAAATAGGCAATCCTTGAAGGGCAGTAAAATTCGCTAATGGTGGCATGTTGCGAGAAAGAAGAGGAAAATTTCCATTCTCGGCTCCTTTTTTGATGGCAATTTGATTAAATTGAGGTTGGGAGTCCTCTGAACGCATTGTCGCTCTGGGGATTAAAAAGAGAGAAAAAAAGATGTCGAGTAAAAGCCTCTAAGTGCCATCCTTCATCCCTGCGTTAGCTGCTTATTCCCAGGGTGGGCAGCAGATTGTCGGACAATCTGCCACTTGGTTTAATAACAGACCGCATCTGACCAGCTTGGCTTCGGCTGGGGCCACCGGCTGGAAGCCGGTGCCAACTCTGCAGGCCCTGTGTCTGCTGGAAAACGGTCAAGACTTTCCAACGCAGCCTGACTTTCTCTGAAGGGCCGGTGCTCCTTGCAAGCGTTGAAACTCTGTGAACACGAGGCCAGGGATTATGCCGGATGAAGTCACGCTACATGTAAACAGCACACATCAGAAATCAAGTGACCTTGAAGCGAATTGAAGACGGGGATCACTCAAGGAAGATGAGTTCCCAGCCTTTTTTTATTTTTCAGTCACAACGAAACAGAAGTCATACAATCACGATTTATACATGTTTAGTACAGCTTCCTTCACTTCAATAATCCCACGTCAGCTGATGCGAAGAATTCACTGTGCAGTACATCTTTAATGAAATAAATCTGACAAATATGGGAAACGATAAGGTGCAAAGACTTTTCGGTGAAGAACGCCGTACACTGAAACGTAAGCATTACCGGGGCTTTCCTCAAGAGATGAACGAACGCGCCCCAAGACAGACAAATGCAATAAATGCCTGCATCACGGCGGACATCTTATTTAATAACCACAAACCACTGCATCCAATTTCCTCCGTGCAACGATACGGACTGTAATTGTTGCTGCATTTGGCTGGGAGTTCGTCAATGATTCAATAACTCCCACAGGATTCGAAGCACGGCATTTCCAAGCAGTGGTTCAAGAAGCTTGGCACTACTGACACCACGAGGGGCCAGGCCAAATCTCATTCTCTCCCTGTCCCCTCCCCCCCCCAGTTAATGTTCAACGCATAACCTCATTACACCCCTGCCAGGATGCTTCATAATTTGCAAAAATTCCGCACTTCAGATCGGCACAGTGCTACATGACGAATTGCATTTGCCCTTTATGGAAATTTTTGACTAAGTCTCATAAAAAAAGAACTTGATTTGAGGAAACACCACTCCAAGAAACCATACTTCACGTGCAACAATTATGACCGTACTGTGACAAAGATGAATCTCAAGTTATGTCACCCAAGCGACTTGTGAGTTTAAGGCTTTTGAGAATAATCCGGCACAATGTGAATCAAGAGGAATCTTCAATATTTGTCCCCACACTCAGTCAACTGATACGTCAAAATGAGGAGTTCGGTCTGATCTTTCTATTTGCACACTAAAACCACAGTCCTGAAAACTTAATGCTCATTTTGTGGATCACAACCCAGTCCAGTCACATTTTAGAAAGCTCTGACTGTAAGTGAGTTTGGGCACAGAAATCTGCTAAAGTACACAAAATATCTGCCAAGCAAAAAATGGTAACCAGCTAAAATTTCAATGCATACTGCTTGCAAATGTAATTGGTTCTCCCCTGAAATCAGCTTAGCACCCAAAGCTGCTAAGTGAAATGGGCCTGGGTCTTCCATCTCTTTATAAATGTTAGGAGAATAATTTTGGACATAAATACCAAAAGATTCTTCTTTAAAAATAATTTGACTGTTATCAATAATCAAACTGCACATGACATCTTTTTCAGTAACTGATAACTGCCCTCTGGCAGCCTGCTACCATATCCTGACAGCTCAGGAAAAAGCCACGTTTTTCTTTCATTTCCAATCCAGTGTCCATAAAAGTAAATTCTCGATCACATACTTTGACCAGAGTCCATTTTACAAAAACTCTGGCAGGATCAAGCCTTCAGGGCAGATTAGATCTAATTGCCCGTCCCCAACTGTCATGGTCACTTTTACCCGGCACGTGTTGCTAGTTTGCCATTCTCTGTCCTTCTACATTAGTCTGCTGAGTTCTTTTGAAAGGCAAGTTGCCCATGGAGGGACCGACAAGAGGAAATTGATCCTGAGAAGGTGTGAACAAACATGGATTCTGAGGAAAGAGTCTGATTGACTGAGTGGTACTTTTGTTGACTTACACCTGTGCGACCCTGGTCTGAATCCTATCCGGGGCCAACAAGTACGCAGACTATCCCTTCAATCCCCGCCTGAATTTTATTTTTATATGCTTCAACAAAGTATCTGATACGCCACCTTTGCTATCTTCCATCTATAAATCTCTGGGCTTTTGAGTGGCACTTCAAGGACTTCTCTCTGCACTTTTTATGAACTGTTGGTTTCATAACCAGAAAAAAAAGTTAATAGAAGTAAAAAAGACCTCAGACTCTAGAGAGAAGATAAGATTACGCGATGAGACAAGCACGCCTAAGGCAACAAGTTCTGCAAAGGTGCTGCACATGGTGCGTGTGTGTGTGTGTGGGGGGGGAACAACTTGCTCCCCTCGCAATGTGTTGCCTATCGATATCAAGGATAGAACGCCTAGACACTTTAGAAAGGTACTAGCACCACTCTTTGGGAGAGGATAATTCTTTTTATGGATTAAAAAAAAAAGGCAAACACTTGGGATAGAAAATTCATTCCTATTTTGTACCTCGCTTTGACTTAAAACCTTGCTCCACCACTATGGGTAAAGTATGCAAATTCACAGTCTCAAATTCAAGCAACTTCATAAGGGAAAAGCAGTATTTCTTCCTAATATGTTGAAACAAAATTAGATTGTAACGCTGCAGGAAGCAAAGACAAAAATTAAATTGAACTAGCCTGAAATGGGGGGGGGGTTGCAAAGTGTAGGGCTTAGCTTTGTAGGAATATATTAGATCCAACAACCAAACAATTGATACCCACAGAGCAATGATTGAAATGAGAAGGCTGTATCCAATGGGACACAATTCCTCATCTCTGGATTCTTTTGAACAATAGGCCTGTTGAGTTTTGAAAACCCGGTTTTTTTTCGTTTTGGTTTTTGTTTGCTTTTTCTGACGCAGTGTCATGATTGAATTCTTTCCTTTAGTCAGCAGCTGATTATTTTCACATTTCAGAATTTGCAAGCGAGAAATGGTACCGGTCATTTCAAGTCAGACTGTCTGGAATCCAGACGCATGTCGCGTTCCTGACAACATGTTGACTGAAATGAGAGAGTGGAACAGGACACTCAACTGAAGACAGCGATTTATTTTTTAAATCATTTCACAGAGCAGTCGAAGGGTATTGAACCTCTGCACGGAATAATCCCTTGCGATTGAGTCTGCTGTACAGTGGATAATAACTTTCATCGCCTTGCTGTCTGTTAAACTTCACAGTGCAGTGACCAAAAAATCGATAACTGCACTTGAGTCTTGCCGTGTAAGTTGCTGAAAAATAAGAACTGTTCCATCAGTAATAAAAAACAAATCCAATAATGACGTACATTAAGAATCATTGGTTAAAAAAAAAAAGATAAGTGATGGCAGAGAGTTGGTGAGCCGGAACTCACTATTAGTAGAAGTAAAGGACGGTGATGATGTCGCACCGCTTTTGTGAATGCACCATTGTCTGTAGATGTCACATCTCGTCGGAAGGGCATGTACTTGTAAATTTCAGGAATCATGTCTTAAATATTCCTGAAGCGGTCTATCAACGCATCATAAATTGACACTAACATGGATGCTAACATGAGCCCGTTGTGTGTTTACATCACTGCGCCATGTTGACGAGATGCAATCGTGGTCAATTGAACTTTTACGAAACTGGACAATCAAAAAGCATGCTTTATTTATAAACCTCTCTGAAATTTTTCTGGAAATGATATTCTTCAGGTGAAATTTTTTTTCAAAAAGACAGTTCTCTGATAAAAAGTACTCAGAAAAAAAGGGATCAAAACACCACCTACAGGGCGCATTGGAACCACACCCACCAGCTGGCTAAAACACGCCAGAAACTGACAATGGCAAAAGTGTAAAGACTGATATTAACTACGGCACCAAAATTTAAGTAGTACATGAACGCACAACTAGGTTTTTTCACACGTGCATCGAAGTATTTCTTTAGAATTCAAGCCATGATTTATCACAACTTGTCCCTAATCTAGGTCCACACCCTACATGTATAGACCTTTATCACACTGCTGCCATGTTTGTCTTGTTCCCTGTAGATCCATTTCAAACAGTAATACAAGCTCACATATTGATAAAGGGAACAGCCAATTTTTTCATTCAGCCTCGGTTTGGTTTATTGCTTTGAACGGTAGAAAAGCAAGATGGCTGCCCCATGACATAGGTCCACACACCGTCATCAGTCCAGCCAATGGAATACTTGTACGTTCCTGTTCGATCACACCGTCCACATCATGTTATGATAAATTTACAAACTTTGAGCAAGACTGGCCAAGCCATCCCTATCACGCACCCTATCCATAGTCCCGTAGTGACAAACATGGTAGCCCCTTTGTAAAAATGAGGAACGAGTAGCCGGGTTTTGGGACACACATCGCCAACTTTTTGTTGTCTTCCCGCTGGTTATGAAATCATTTAACAGCCTCTGGGTAGTCTGGGATAATTTCCAATCCGTGGGAATAGAAACTTATGGCCAATTCTCACAAACACAACAAACCAGCAAAATGCTCAATCACTGACCAATAACTGAAATACTTTTTAGTTACAACACCCAAAATACATCCCTAATTGATTGGCCTACTTCAGCACCCAGTCATGCCATCCACGGTCCTGCCCAGCATCAACTCAGGAAATTCACTTCACTACACCTAAGCTCAAGACTCAGAAGACCCCGGAGAGTTGGAGATAAACTCCCTCATCGACCCACCTGTCGTTCTCCTCCAGCAGCTCTTTAGCCTTCTCCTCCAGCTGTAACATCTCCTCCCGGGCTCGATCCACCTCCCCCGGGGCGATGGGTGTGCCTCCGGCCAGGCTCTCCACCTGCTGAGCTAGCACCTGGCTCTGTTTCCCACTCTGGGTGTCCAGCAACGAGCCCATGTACTCCTCATACCCATCCTGAACGGGGCAAAGAAGATAGATTACATTTATTAATTTTTCTGCTCGACTCTGTATTCTCGGAAAATGAATCAATCCACAGTAAAGACCTTTCTTGCTAAGTACGTTTGGTTGTTGAGCTTAGTAAATGTCATGGCATCAAGCAGCTTAGCTAACGCACCGCAATTCGGGAAGATTTGACTAGCGCAGTACTCACAGATGCGGTAAAACTTTCAAACACTCCAGTTTTTATCTTCATGTTACCAGGATCATATCTGACTCAGAAGCTAAAACGGGGAAGAGATTCCCAGAAGACCCCCCCCAGTGTAATGATAATGGTACAGAACGTTGAAAATGGAAAAGATAATTGGAAATGAAAGGATGGAAAAACTGAAATCCTGTTCAAGGAGGAAATATAGCATGCCTGATATTAAAACCACATGTCTGTAAAAGCCAAATTTACAATCTGGCAGATGAAAAAGACAACCATACACCCTGCTCTAAGCCAAACCAATATTAAAACCAATACAAAAATAAATGTAAAGCCAAAAAACTGAAAAGGACATAAACATTTGCCGAGCTCCATTTGCAAGATATATGATTGGATTTATAATCTGTCCCAGAGGGACGGTCCAATGGGGACGGGGGGGACGTGACAAAGGAGGTGCAATCACAGCCTGAGGTACGTGATTTGTATCCCATTACACCACCCCGGTGAAGCTCTTAACGTGCCCACGGTGCACGAATCCATTACACTTCCAGGAAACAGATATGCGTGATGTCCCCCGAGGAGAGGCTTTCTGTACTACGCATGTTGCACGGCTTCAGGGGAAAAAAACGGTTTCCTGCAGCTTACCAAGGCCATTACGTACCACTTGTTTCTCACTGATTTACCGCGGCGACACACGACAGGCAGATACTCACTCCAACTTCCCCCCCCCCAAAAAAAATATATACAATCAAACATGAACCATCTAATGGCCTGTTTGAATTATTAATGAATTTATTTGATGTGGGCAAGTGAACTGAAAAAATAAGCTTGCAGTGACATTTCTCCATAAATAAAATGCCACATGCGGATTTTATACCTTGAATTAAAGGCGAGAGATGCTCCTCAAAACATCCACAAAAGTGGAATCTTTTGATAAGGGCTCTACGAACCTCAAAACTTGATTTGAAAAGAGCAAGAACTTTTTCATGTGTTGTTGAATGAAAATACGTGCAGAGGGTCACACCAGCAAAAATAAATACTTCCAAATTGATTTAAAACACCATTTACAATAAAGTAATATGGGTCCTTTTTTAACGTTGAAATTGGAAAGGACTGCACAGCTAAAGGAGTGAAAGCTTCAAGTTTCTCTGTTTGATTAATCTAAATCTCTTGAAAGGAAGACAATCTTTTCTATTTTACACATTAAAGAAAGGTCAGTATAAACGTGGATTGAAAAAGTGTTGCCCGTAACCAAACACATTTTGATCAATTTCGTACCCCTTAAAAGAATCTGTTGTAAATTGAAACAGTCGGCCTTAACATGATTACAAAGCAAAGCACATTTTTCAATTTAGTGCAAAAGAAAGCATCAGAAAAAATGAAGCAATACTCAACATGATAGAAATAACTCTACCGAAGTGTCACGTCACTGTGAACCAGTGCAAACGAATGGAGTACGCGCGCATGATGGTTCACGCGCTGGTTCTCGCGCTAATGCCTTTTACACACTAATTGTGCGCGTGACGTATTCACTTCGGTACTCTATTGACTTCCCAAGGACAAGGGTGTTTCCAGATTGTACTGACTGAAGACTGACCCTTTTTTTTTGAAGGCCGACATTTAATTTTACATCGGTGCAGTTTGAATCTCCAAAGGTCCTTTGGGTATAAAATAGCCCCGATTTTTAAAAATTAGTGCTTTCCAAGAAATAAAAAACAGCCTACTGTACACAAGGATTTTTATAACAATTCTTAAATCTCTCGTCCTACATGTACTTTGATTGTCCGTGCTATTGCAATATTCCCTAAACTATTTTACAGGCTTTTATCCATCTCCTAAAATTTTCTCTTAGTTTTTAAAGACAGCAAACGAACTGGTACTGAATTTCATGTAATGCCAACACTAATTAAAGTGGGCATTTTTGAGGAGGGAGTCATTAGGGATATAAAAGGCATGTTTGAAATGGGACAAAAACAATGGTAATTTGGCTGAAAAATCCAATTCACATGGAACTCAAGGCAACATGGATACCATAATTACTCCTGTGCCCCAGGCCAATAAATGTATGTGTACTTTCTTTCATTGGCTATAAGGACTGCTACGCAAAAAACTAACAAGACGACAAGCTTTTAAGAAGTAACAATGTCTAGGCACTGCAGCACAAATTAACTATACAGAGAACTCCCCTTTAAATACTAAATAAATAAAATAGACTACCTGTATCGTGACTCCACAAGAATCGCACGGAACGCCGCCCTGAACTGTTCGATTTCTCGGTACCATAACAGACAAAAAGAATCACAGAAATCAAGTCTGCCTGGAAAAAGTCTCCCTCTGAGGTGTATGTGACTGCTCTTGCAGCAACGAGATGCCAAGTCACGAGTGAACGGACTGTGCTCGTGCCATCGACACAAAGCCCTCGGCCGGCAGGAGAACACTTTACTTTGCCGATGTCTCAACTAATGAGCAAGCAGAAGGCTGACTGTGCTCATGCATTAAGACGACCCGCTCATTCTAAACAGCCTGAACTTGTTTGAAGGTGGCCAGGGCAGATACAATTCACGTTTCCTCTCACTTTCAAAGCAATGTGTATCTTTGCTGCTCTTCTCTTTTGCTTTCTCAGCTCAACTGTACTTAAAATGGAACGTGCTGTTTTGTTTATACCATTTTTATTCTTGGATTTCAAGAAACACGAAAAAAGAAACAAAACCTATGCACAAGCCTTTCACAAATTTTTATGAATATACATATCCTTCCTCAAAATACATTTTGTTGGGCACCTAAGGACTTACAAAGACAGATCAAATCTTCTTTCTGCATCCCTATTCTTATTACAAAAATGTTCATTAAAATTTTAATTGATTCTATTTAAGTAACTAAATGTACACTTGTGGAAAGGGAATTGATCCACTTTCAATTTACAGTATTTGGAAAAAAAATTTGCTGATACAAGATTCCTCCAAAGTCCAGCAGAATTATTTTCTGTGTCAACAAATGGCTCAGTCACAACAGGAAATCGCTTACGTAACAGCAATTACAAATGTACGACCCGGGGAAATTACAGGTTATTAAGCCCATGGGACCTGCTTGTACTTTCACCAACCGTGTAAAGAGCCAATCAAGGTACATACATTGTAGCAATCAATGGGGCTATCCCTCAGCAAATTAAAAAAAATATGGCCATAAATTGCAAGGTTGTTATTACGCTGCTCGACCTTCCAAAGCGTGTGGGTTTCTTAGACTGAAATAGTCCTTGATTGAATTACCAGGAATAATGGCACGCCTTATGGAATCGAATGATCGTAATGTGGCGCAGCAGACAAACAGATGTTATCTGCCAGGTTTCGATGATAATGGAGAGTGCAAGGATTTGAACAAGCACACACATAAAAGAAGCGGGGTAGTAGATTGACGTCACTTGATCAAGGGAGCCTCGTTGCCTACAGTTTTAACAATTTGCAAGAGACAGCACACTGGGCAAAATTACCCGATCTGAGATAACTGGCTGTCTAATGACTCCCTCTCAAAAATATATGAGGATAATATGTTATTTTGACCACAACAAAATAGCAACATGACAGAGCTAAGCATTCTGTACAATTGTTCAAAGTGTGCGTACAAGTTAAGCCTTAATTCCACCTCATAACAGACGCAATCTGTGTCCTTTGCATAATTGGGTTTTTCGCAAAATTGGATGTCTTTTCTGTGGCTCTTTTGTCTGTTCGGTTTTACTATTTGATTGATACTCAGCAAAATGGCAGAGGTCAATGACCTACCTTGATGTAGGAAAGCATCTCGCCAAACTCCGGCGTCGCCTTGATCAGTTCGTCCCAGATGTTGCTGTACACCTGCAGGCGGGGGAAGTTGGGGCCCGACAGGCGATGGACCTCATCCAATTTCATCAAATCCTATGGGAGTTGTACAAATTTTCTTCAGTTCTGTTTTGTATCCGTAGGCGACATGAAATGACGACCTTGTAACATCTGACCACACAAGTTGTGACAAGTGCAAGGATCTGTGGGCGTATGTTTTATACATGTAGGTGAACTGCTTCATGGTTGACTGGGTGAACCAACTATGTTGAACAACGTGCCAAAATGCAAGCATGCTTCAAGATATAAGTGTGTGCAGGTGTGGCATACATGGTATGGACCTCTGCACAAAAGATGTCCACATACTAGGGTATGATGGCATTGTGTGGACTCACACACGTCCACAGAATGTTTTCCCCTCTCTGAAAAACAGTTTCAGAGGCATTTTGGGGTCAAGGTTATCTGTGGCAAAATGAAGAGGAACAGCCCAGGAAATAATCACCAAAAATCCAGCTCGAAGGTGTTATCCTAGTTGGAGAAAAAGGAGCATTTTCCTCAAGTTTCCTTATCCACAGGAAAACAAAGGAATGTCCACACTTTGTACGTAAAACAGGTATGTGTGTGTGAGTGTGGTGTCAAGTTTACGGTGTATCCTCAATTATACAAGTAATTAAATTGTTCCTCACTGAAAAAGGAATTAGGGTTTTCTTTCATTTTTTAGCAAATCTTGGTCCCTACCTCCTGTAGTTTCCTTTCCAAGCCTTCCACTGCCTTCCGTCCTGACAGGACGTCCCTCTGGTTCATCTCAGGTTTCTTCATCACGTTGTTTTGGAAATCCAGGAACCGCTGGAACTGTTCCTTCTTGGTCACCCCGCTCAGGTGGCTCTCATAGAAGGCTGGCGGGGGGTGGCTCGAGCCTTTCCTGGGGTCAGCTTCCAGCGGGGCCAGGGATTTGGGCGATCCGGTGCGGAGGGGGGACTTAGGTCTGGCGACAGACGAGGCGCCCGGGAGCATGAGCTCGGGCAGTCTGAGCTCCTCTACGTAGACATTATCACTGATGTAGGAAGCAGCTGTGTTTGGTCTCTGCTCAGTCGACAAGGGCTTCTCTGGCTTTGCCTTGAGCACGGACAAAATCGGGCTGGGGCTCTTTCTCCGTGGCCTACTGTCCTTTGACTTTTTCCCGGTCTTGCCTTTCTGGGAAATGGGAATACTCCCCGATGTCCCGACACCAAAGTTGTACATGGCGTCTGTCATCTGATCGTGGTGGTCCGTGGACTTGCGAGGTGAAGGCAGCTGGGAAGGCTTGTGCATCAACGGAACCTCCTTCCCAGAGCTTTCCCATGGCACATGGGAAGCCTTTTCCGGCGGCTTCCATAGCCGATTGTGGTTCAGGTGGCCCCTCGTCAAGAGGTCAATGTCCTTCTTCTGGTCTAAAAATAGCCCCTCTAGGACGTCATGCAGAGGTCGTTCACTTACTTTCTCGGCCATTTTTGACGCTGTGCGCAGCAAGCTTGAGTAGGTCTAAATGACTACATCATGTCTGTGGAAAAACACCAAAAAAACCTTTTCTGCATTCTCACTCAGTCATGGGATTGGATGTCAACCAAAATACATGTATGTAGGCCTATTTATGCACGGATCTGTGGCATGTATGAGGGAAGTGAACCAATCAGAATTCAACTTATTATTTTCTTCAGAGTATTCTCGAGGTCCGAGGTTGTTCCATTATGGCACTCACGTCTGGGCAAAGGGGCAACTCTCCATTCAGTTTGTACAGGGATTTGCACGTTTCCTCATTTTTGGCAGCAACATGACAGAAATAACTACAACCTTTTCAGTACAGAGTGAGAAATGTTTATAGTGCGTAAATAGTGAAATTTCAGGCTCATTTGATGTAAAGGTTGAGAGTTGGAGTCAATAATTCAGAGTCTCCCCATTGACCGCTACACTTTTTTTGCCCCTTTGAGTTTTGAGTGTAAAAGATGGAATAGCCATCAACTGACAACCAGAGAGAAGAATCAAGAATCAGTGACCTTATCCCGACCTCGAGAATTTTCTTAAGTACAGTAGTCTAGGCCTAACCTGCATGTACAGTAGGCCTACCTACTCATTAAGTCACAGTTGTAGGCAAAGGCATGGAGGGACAAAACAGGGCCAGTAAGACCTGTGTGCACAGCCCACAGTACAAGAATTTAAGAAACATTTTCAAAACATGACGCATACATCAAACATGTCCAACAGTCCAAATGGCATTATTCCTGACTTTCACGTACACTGCGTCACCTTTCACCCATTTAGACAGATTTAGGCGAACTCTATTTTTTTGGCAACTCAAATAACAAAACACTTCTGACCCCCTTCGGATTTCGCACGGTACCCCGTCCACAAGTACGATAAACCAGTGGCACCAGAAACTTAGCCAGAACCCTCCAAAAGTTCGGCCCATGAAAATGAAGTTCACACAATTTTTTTGTCACCCAAGCAAAAATCGCTGCCTAACATATAAATTAGCCGTCTAAGAAACACTGAAAGAAACGACGGGAAGCAGATCGTAACGATCCATACCGTTTCGTGGCAAATCTGGCAGGGCCACGGAAAAATCAGACGTTCCCAGCCCCTCATACACACGGACACGGTACCGCTGCATGGGACGTACGCGTTGATATGGCGAACGAGACAGACGCACGCTGTTGCCGTGTGTCTCGTTCGAACACTGAGGGCGCTGTTTCAACAAACCTGTCCGCTAGTTTTCAACTCTGAAGTGTGCACTGTCCCAATTCAAGGGAAATTCTAGCTCCGCCTGGCAAAAGGAGGCGCTTAAAACATACCCGGCCCCCTGCAGTTTCTTTTGGAAAGAGGAGTCTGTGTGGCCCAAGAAATTGTGGAATTGTGTAAGTATCGTCCAGGATTAACTTTCTAGATTCAGGAGCTCAAATCCGAAGGCAAAGCAGACAAAAACGCTATTGAAAAAGTTGTCCAAAGAGTCTGAGAAAGTGGAGGGATGTCATTTGAAAAATGGCTTGTTAACAGACTTGGGAAAGTTCACTTTTGGGGAGGGGGGCTGAGTTTGTTTGGTGTTAAAAATCTAACCAGTTAACCTACTAAAACTTGAAAATCAATTTAAATCTTAAGGACCCATCAACACATTATTTTTTGTTTGAGAGGCCTCGAGGGCTTTGGTTGCCCGCGAGGCTCCAAACTTTGTTGATTTTTGCCTGTGCACTCTGCAGACAAGTGAACCTCCGTAATTTTCACCACACTTACATCAGTGGCGGCAAGTTTAGCACCTCTGTCTTAGCCTGAATGCTTTTAGACCCCAGCTCCTGTCTCTAACATTAGGCACTGGAGTCTAATTTCTTTGATTCGTTGAAAGAACTCTTCAAACAGATATTCAAATGTGTCCAGAGTAGGTCTACTTTTGGAAGAATTGCGAAGGTGGGAACCATCGCCACGATTACCGATCAGCAGTGATCGTGATAAGTTACTTCCATTGCGAGCGGTCACAATGTGAGGGCATGACTTTGAACAGGACAAAACATACTCAGTACATCTCTCTGAAGTTTGTGCTTGCATTTTATTCCGTAAATTCGTGAAAAAATGGCTAAAATTGATCCACGGGGGCTTCTGAATACAAACTAACACGATGCTACTCCGGAAAACTTCGTTGTCTTGGAAACCTTATGATTAAAGGTATTACTGCAATCAATCGTTTCTGATTCTCAGCGTGATTGATTCAAGTTTTGGGCCATCACTTATGAAGCATACTGAGCACTACATAGATGAAGGATGTCAAATCGAATCCATCACAGATGGTAATAATGCTTGTGCCAGACGCTAAAATACTTTCAGTTTGTAGTCGTTGTAGGTTCTACATTAAGAAAGAAACAAAATTTACTTAATCACAATTTTCTCTATTTTTGTTTACTTTTACTATAGTATTATGACATCATTGAGAAAAATGTACGCAGACCAGTGTGGTGTTTGAAACTTGGGCATCGATATAAAGAGCGTTGACGTTGTACGTGTAGCGAGTAGTGAACAACATATTCTTGGTATACCGTTCGGATTAGCACTTAGCTTAGATGAATGCTTAGGTTACCGCCCAAAAGATAATGGGAAATGACTGGTACAGCTGATTTGTGCCAAGCGCATAAGTTTGCTTACCAAAACAAATATAGCCCACAAGTCCATAAAATGTCGGGCCAAAGCCGTACAACAAAGTTGATCTACCATGAGGTTCGACACTTGTTCGCACGACATGGTCTTTTGTTGATGAGCCCCTAAATCTAACGTAACCTTTATCGACGCCAATACCTCCCCATCACCGTACTCTAGTTAGGTTGTAGGTAAAGCAGGCGGTTTGGAGTGCCTTCACCCGCATTCAGTACCATGCAGGTGCTCGTATCTTTCAAGATCTTCATCTTGACCAGGTTATTGACCACTTGTGGTGGCAGGATATCCGGGACCTCTGTTACGCCGTTGGCAATGTGAACTGCCGCTGCACCTTGGTGGAAAAACCAAACGAACCAACAACCTAAATTATAACAGTGGAAATATGATTTGCATAACGAGGTCCACACATTTTCAATTGTTCAAGTCGGCGATGGCGTATCTGTTGATATTAAAACGAATGTTTACAAACTTTGGAAAGTAGGGCAGGCGTTCTGGCGAGCTGGCGCCCTCTTGATATAAATGCATCATGGCGACACTGTAACACCAACCTGCGACATACGCAGCGGCCATAGCAGTGCCGCTGGCATAAAAGAAGTCGTCGTCATTCTTAAAGTTGACGGTGTAGATGTTCTCACCGGGGGCAAAGAGATCGACGCAGAGACCTGTGTTGCTCCACGACGGCACTGTGTCCGTCGACCCTATTGCAGCTACGGTGACAACCTATGAAATGATGTCTTTCGTTGACCGTTACTGCATCAAGAGGAAACTTTAACCAATATATTTTCGATTCTGTAAATGAATAGAGGGTTTGCATAGCTACCATCTTGCAGGCCAGTGCTTTTGTTTCACAGGGTATGCACAAGGAAGGTTTCACTGTGGAACAAAAGATCTGCCCTGCAAGATGGTTGTCACGCCAAACCTCTATGTGCTTCTTTATAGATAAACCAGAAACAACACTCTACATGGACGCACGTATGGGGATCGTGCTGGTGACCTCGCGCACGCCTCATGGATGTAGTTATCGAGGTCGACCTTGTTGGGATCGGGCGTGGTGGGAGGCAGGGGTGCCCTGTAGCCCAGGCCCATGGGGAAGAACTTGGGCTGGCCCTCGTCCGTCTTGGCGAGCTCGCTTCTGCCGGCCGCGGCCACCACTACGCAGCCCGCGTCGTGGATAGTCTTGACGGCCTCGTCCAGGACCGGGGACCCGCCGGACGAGAGTGCCAGCACCACTACGCAGGGGGACACTTTGTTCCGCATCACCCAGTCAAGGCCTATCACGGATAAGGAACATAATGCAGCGTCATTGTTACGATCGTGGATTTGGTCGTTGTTACCACTGTCATTGTGATTTGCACCTTCATGGCCGATAAGTATTCTAGTTGCGCAATGTATGAAACGACTCCTAGTAACTTTCAGTTGAAAGCAAAAAGACATTTACACAATCTTCAGCAAATTTGGAGTCTTGTACGTCTTTAAAAAAGTTGATTTTATTGTCTTTGTTTTTCCTCTCTCGTTTTGTTCTTTCTTTCTTAGTTCGCTTGTTCATGTTGAATTGTGCCCCTTTAAAACTTGTTGATACCCAGCATGACATAGCTGACGGCGTGGTTTTCGTAACTTCCCGTCTCAGCCTCGCAGCCAATGACTTTGAGGGAGTGCATGGTTGCCCGCTTGGCCACACCGTAGCGGCTCCCAGCTATAATGCCAGCAACCGCAGTCCCGTGGCCTGTGCAAGTGTCGAAGCCCTGCCGAGTACAATCATTGGTTCAGGTGAAACATCTAAGTATCGATATTTTTCCTGAGCAAACAATTTAAGTTCACAGTTCGGCTGGTAACCTGTTGTCGAAAGTGTTAACGTAATCGTTGCTTTGGAACCCCGAGGGGGAAATTTGATTGTACATGTATATTTCAATTGTTTTGTTCTTCATTCCCCATTTGATTGTTCTGGTGAGGGTAAACTTTGTGGAGTTTGAAGCAAACCAAAGAGATTTCACGGAAGAGGGGACCAAAAAACGTCTGCACGCTGGTGAAAATCCTGATCACAAATGGTGCGAACTCAAACCAACCAGGTTTTGTACTTACGTCACCTCCAAATGCGTCATAGGCATGTCGGGCACGGCACTCGAAGTCACGATGGAGGTCTTGAATTCCCGTGTCCAGAAGATATATGTTTGTACCAAAACCGTCCCCTGTAACCAAGAAGGAAATACTTTGGACATCTTCTGATGTTGAGATATTGACAATAGTATGTGGAAGAGTATTCAGTGTTTAGTCCAGTTTACCATTGATGGTGACGTTTCCATCCAACCCACTATCCAACTGGTTGATCCTGTCTAACCCATAGTCTTTCGGGACTTTGGTGTCTTTATCTGAAGCCAAGTTCTCCTCCTTGACTATGCCATCCTCCTCAATATATTCAATACCCGCAACTGTCTGGATCTATAGAAAAAGTCGGCTATAATAAGCGGAAATGAAACCAATAACCAAATACTACAACTTGCAATATTTCCAAGACCAAATATCGTAGGACCCCTCGGTTTTTCGAAGTTTGTCATCGATTTTGTTGGAATTTACACAGTAATTTAGAGCAGTTGCCATTTTAAAGGCTGGTATTAAACGTTCAAAATATAATGCAGTAATATTTTTCCTAATTCTGCTCTCTGGATTTGTTTGTACATTTGAAAAGGCTTTAAGCGAGGTCATGTCATTTAGCACCTTTTCTTGGGCTTGGAAATTTAGTCTTGCTACGATGACCGGCACTACATTCTTAATCTTATGCTTAATCTCGGCGTGGACTTTACTCTTGCTGTCATCCGGAACAATCAGGTCCTCGATTTCCTTGGCCACTGCATCAATGTCATACCCCGCCTAAGTGAGAATGGAAATACGAGCTACTGAGTTACAATCCATATCAGTTTCAGTGTATTCACTTCTGACATGGGTAGGTGTGCTGTATGTTGGAACTGACGCCATCAGAGAGATCTTTACCTTAATCTTGATCAAGTACTGGCCGCCCAATGAGCCGTCCGAATTCTGTATCACAGGCGGCGAGTAGCCGGAGCTTGCCTGCAGCAACGCCCACAGAGCACCGACGAAAAAGTAGGCCTGGAGCTCACGACAACGCATGATCACTATCCGACTGAAACGGAAGCAAAAATCGCTCGGTCATTTTCCCGCTCGAAATGGTAGCAAAAATCGTACCAGTGGCACTGTGAGATTTCTGTGTAATTTCTAAAGATATAAATTCAGAGGCATAAGAGACATAATCGACATTTCTGGGAACTGTATTTTTGTAATGACTGTGCGAATTTTAAAAGTGCACCATTTTGAAGGAGGAAAATCTCCGAATGATGTTCACGTCATAATAAAAACGGATCATACCTTTGAAACGTTGACGAAGTGCAACAACGCTGTTCAGGTGGATTTAACTTCACGCCGTAGAGTAATCAAGAAAAGCCCTCCCAAAAGGCCTTTTAAAGTACTGCATCTTCATCGACGCGTCAGATTCCGGTTAATGCCAGATCGTATTTTGGTGGCACCTTTATCCACCTCAAAATGACACGGCAGACACAATCAACTGTTCGTTTCAACTTGTTCAATATTTCCATCTTCCTAAGACCATGATGAAGAAATTCGATATCCAGATTTACGGAATTCTTTCAATCATCTTGTCAAGATGATATTAAGCTCAGATGAAAGGACAGATTGGTTTCGATGCTAATGCTATTTGTCTGGTCGATAGCTTTAATATTTGAAGCATTTGTCATTGCCATGATCAATAAACACTTCAATAAGGACAGGTCTGTCATTGCGGAGACAAAAAAGTATCATGTTTAATTCAAAGATTCTCAAAGCTATCCGTCATTAAAGGGATCAATATCTCATTCTATTGGTAAATTTAATTATAAAAAAATCTGTTGCACGCAGAGAACCTAGCTTCAGCATGTGACTGACAAACTCCCAATTCGTCCTGTTCTATTGCATTGTACCCCCGATCCGCTGCATAAAATGCCTCTTGGGGTTTAGCGCCCTCTAACGGATTTATGAATCGAGGAAAACGTAAACCTCCATTTGAAGCAAGATATGGGACGGAGAGACTTCTAGGGGGGATGTGTTAGGTAACAATAGTCTAGAGTGTGTATAGGGATTGGGTAGGTAAGGGGGGTACCCTCCGTCCTACATCTTGCCTGGTATATAAACCTCAGGGAAGGGCTACGGCGCATGCGGCCTTCGGCCTTTTCAATTGGTGCTTTGTGGGCTCCCTCGTTGGTGCTTGGGCATCACTGCATGTTTAGATCTTCCTCAAACTGTCGAAATGGCATTCCTCGAATAGTGCGATTTCAAATCAAATTTCAGTCATAAAAACTGGTGAATTACCGACTACAATGCTGCAACACTGACTTTAGTGAAATTTTCCACGCCTGTGGTACTTTTAGGCTACTGTTTTGATTTATTGCACATCAATAAATTTAGAAGCCGATTATAAATAACAACAACAATTGTAAACGTGAGCTAGAAATGATAGCAAATCTCATGATCGATTATGATAGTTGATTTATTGAAATTATAGTATAGCATTGTGTGATGATGCGCAAGATTTATCAATGGTTACCCATTGCAAATTATTGCACAACGTCCTGAACTCTGGTGGCTCCAATCCATCCAAGTAGTACGGACATGGCCTTTTATGGAAATATGTGACGTCAATGCCATTTTTCACTGTTTTAATGGTAATGTATTGAAATAAATTTTGAGACTTTATTATAAGTAGTTACAGAATGAAACATGATATGATTAGTTGCGCTAATTAATCAAGTCTTAGTAACCCACCCACTTGATGTCGATGCTCATATCAGTACCTGCAACTTTAAGATAATTTAAAAAATAGGCATTTAGGAATTTGGATATTCTGAAACATATACGTATTTCGGAACTTACTTAGATAGCATTCAAAATAACTAGATACCTAAATAACTAAATAGCTAAATTCCTGAGTGTCTAAATTATTTGAAACTTGCGTCGCTAGTAGGAATTTAGGTATGACGAATTTTGGTATTTAGAATTGTATTTATTTAGGAAATCAGGTATTTAGAAAGATACACATTCAGGAATTTAGATATTCCGATACCTCTACGTATATGGGAACTCGTTACAAAGCATTGGGAATAACTAAATACCTAACTTATACCTCGGTAACTAAATTATTTGAAACTTAATTCGTTTACGAATTTAGTCATTCTGAGTTTTGGTATTTAGAATTTTAGTCACTTAGCACTACATTCCTAAGTAACTTAATTATTTGAAACTTGAGTCACTTAGGAATTTAGCCACTCAACAATAGTGCTATTTATACTTTGCAAAATAGGCATTTGGGAATTTAAACATTCCGAGACATATACGTATTTCGGAACTTACTCAGATGGCTTTCCAAATAACTAGATACTTAAGTAACTAAATAGCTTAATTCCTGATCGAGTAACTAAATTATTTCAAACTTGTGTCTTTTAGTTATTCAGAAGCTTAGATATTTCTTATTTTAATTAATTAGGAAATTAGATATTTAGAAAGATAGGTCTTTCTGGTAGACAGAAAAGGAGACCACGTAGAACGACGCACGCCATATGCATTATGCTAAGAAAGTGTACTTTATTCGTCCTGAGCTTATTATTACGCAAGTCGTTACGTGGCCGCTTTTGGGCCGTTTTCCAATACTCAACTTCGTCTCCGTCGATGGCTTTGTCTCTAAACCAATCTCTGGTTGTAGGCATGAAGCATTTTAATGAATTTAAGCACCGTAACGTTTGGCTCTTTTACATCTGACTTGATGTTCTGTGGCCCTATCAGACTAACTGTCGCGTTTACAACTTCAAAGTTAGGTAGAAAAAATGTTGAAGCCTCCGACCGAGTCGCGGTCGAATATTGGAAAACTGCATAAGTCTTACTTCAGATAGTCTTAAAGGCAAACGACGCCACCAAGCGGCGGGAAAATGCACGTGGCGCGCCTTTTTGGTAAATTTGTCTTGTACCCAGACTTAAATACTAAGAGTCATTAATGAAATTAGAGGACGCAGACTAATCGTGCTGAAAAGTGAGAAATACTGTTTTGACACGATGAGGGATGAAACTTGAAAGACTTCCGCATGAATCTAGCTTGTCTCCCGAATGCCATTTGATAATTAACAAAAAACTTATTGTCACGTTTGACTAAGTACTCTTAGTCTTAGCATTTCTACTGTTCTTTTTTTTCTAGCGAATCTGGTTGGCAGACGTTATTTATAACGCGTTGTTAAAGTTGCCTTTCTGCAGAAAAACAGGCGTCTGACAAGTCTGATGCGGCAGCAGGCACGACATGAATTCATGATGACAATTCGAACAGTCAGTCGGCATCTGTCGTAATGAGAGAGTAACCACTGGTTACTCTTGTTGGCAGTATTACCTCTACAGGATCTTGACCAGACCTATCACTCCAGCTACCTATGCCTCCTCAATCAACACCTGATCAACATGTCTGAAGTATTGATATCCATTCGCAACTGCTGTGATCACCTAGATTCAGACAAGGTCACCGAAAGGAAGGTAGGAATTTCATGAGTCTGTGGTCAGATGCACCCCCAGAACTGTGGGGTCCGACGTCGTGGGAATGGGGCGGACAGTGGACCCCACACATTGCCACACTGTTCTGGGGGCTAGTCAGATGCCACAGCCTGAGGCATGCTTCCCTTGCTCTGCATGGAGGAATTCCTCTGTGGGTGTCGGAAGAAAAGGTGAAAAATCAGATATGCATGAAGTAGAGGCTATTTCAACAGTCCAACATGAAGAAAAAATGTGGTACAAGTTACTCTACAGTGTCATGAGAAAAACAAAACAGCCACCCCCGCAAAGAAAATGCCAGTTCCCCAATCCGTAAAAAGCTTTTCATAGAAAAAGGTCACATTTCCTGTCACAAGTGTTAAATTGTCTCAACTACATCTACTCAAACGGAAACTGAAGCACTTGGCTCAAAGAAGCATTTATGGAAAGACAGAAGAAAAGAAATAACATAAATGAGTGCTGTTGACTCGATCATTGATGTTTCAGTCCTCTGTTCTGTGCTGAAAACTTGCAAGTTAGAGAAAAGCACGTGATTGATTATCTTGCAATTTGCTTCAGAAATATATTGAATCCTTGAGGCGGGAGCTGAATCGGCCATTGGTGCAGCGTCAGTTGGATCGGAACACCGATGAGGGGCGTGGCTTCACTTGGGATTCAGCTTTCAAAGCTGTGAGCGCTTACATGCTGAAGGAGGCGGAGTATCTTAAGAAGAACAAAGGAGGTGGGTTGCGGTCTAGTGGATTTACATGGTCAAGGTTCTGCAGATTGGGCGGGATTTTCCCATCCCTGCTTCGTTGGTATTTTATCATTTTTTCTCCATTTTTGCCAAGAGTATTACCCTCTATCATGTTAAGGAAAATAGTTTGTTGTTTGGGTTTTTTGAGCTTTGATTTGCCTTTTGTTCTGTAGCCCCATAAACTAACTTTGTTCCTCAACCTGAATTGAGTCTATAACCTTGCTTTATTCTGCAGCCTCAATCTTTTTTCGCACCAGCTTTAATCTGCGCGTGCTTGCCAGCAGGTTCCCTTCTTTCCCACCAGGTAGCATATAATCTGTAACATTGTTCGACAGTTCAGGCTGGATATTCATTCTTGTATTCGCCCTGCGGACTGATTTGGATGTGTAGCCCTGCTTTGTTCTGCTAGGTGTTTCTGCACAGTTTTAGTTCGGTCCACAACCCTGTTTTATTCCTCGCCTTATTCGACAGCCCGATTTTTTGACTTGTGAGCTTGCTTTATTCTTCAGCTTCAAGTACCAGCATCAATACGAGGGATCGCAAGAAGCAAGAAGTCGGCGCTGTTTTGAAGTGGTTTGTCCGCATAGCAAACCAACGTACGTATTACATCTCCTCGTGAATCCTCAAAATCTCTAACGAATTTGCTACATTGACGTGGCAACCTTAGGACACTTTTTCCAACCAACTTATAATGACAAACAACAAGGAGAAATGTACATTACTTTCAAAAGATAGTCAAGATTTTAAAGTGGTTAAACAGTGCTATGTGAAATTGGATACTGGTTTTTGATGAATAAGCTAAACCCAGTGACCGTTAGAGTTTGTCAGAGGAGGTTCTTTAATATTTTCAGTTCATTCATTGGAAATTGCAGGTTTTTAGAGCTCGGTTTTGATGACATTCATTTTGAGCAGGTGGTAAACGTCTGGGGTGTGCCGGCGTGGTCGAACACGTGCTGGCATTGATGAAGGATGAATTCACGGCGACCGCATTTGGAGTCGACTGCTGCAGCGTGCTGCAGAAGGACCTGCTGCGGAGTCGCACCTATTACTGCGAGCTGACGCCGTCAACCTGGCATGGTGCGTGGCAAGGAGAAAATGTTATAACGACAGTAAATATTGAAGAAGATGAGAAGATGCTTTGGGCATAGCATCCGTTCAGCGTGCTGAGCTCAGAAAGCATTCTTATATTGGGACCCTCAACTGATTCCCGATGCGTTGACAGTTTGTTGCCTTTTCCCCACAGATCTTCTGATTCAGTTCTGCAAGGCCTTGCACAGTCCCATTCCAGGGCTGAGCCAAGACCACCTCTCAAGGATTGTGAAGTCCGTCTTGGCTGGTGCCGTGGTGCAGAGCAACATTCGTCGGTCGTCCATGTTCAGTTTCTTCACCCGGATGGTTGGTAAACTTAGGTAAATACAGTCTTCGCTTACTAGGGCATGCCTGAATTCTATAATGGCCATAAAATAGGTTACCAGTCAAACTTTCATGCTATGTGTACTACTTATGGTTTTCCCAGACCAAATCAAGTGGCTTATTAACAGAACTGAGCTTTTGGCATTGCCAGTCAAATCAAAGTTTTGAAATCCTAACCCAGTTGTGAAAAATGTCTGGATCCATAAACAAAATGCCAGTTACCTGTTTTTGTATTTATCTTGACCTGTTTTAAATGGGTTTCACAATTTCTGTCTCGATTCTCAGAAATGATGGCCATCTGCAAGTTGGCAGGTTACCAAGTAAGGCCTGGAAAAGTTGATAATGTGCTAGAATTTCACTTTAAAAAGTTTTTGTGGAATCAAACTGAAATGGATAATTGCATTCTTATTCTGAATAGGTCAGAACGGAGTGCCACAGTCATAGAGAATATTGTAGCAGCACTGAACATGTTCTCTCTGACCGTGGCCAGCGACTGTCGGAAACAGCTCTGCAAGCTGGGCGAAGATTCTATGAGCAACCTGCTGCACGTGTGGAAGAACAACTCGGCCACCACTGTCAAGGTTGAGCGTCTTATTTATGTCTGTTGAGAGAATCTAAGCAGCCGGACATGTGCATCATTCCATAACGAACTTTGTCTCCTTAAATTAATTACTGAAACTTTTGTGAATATGAACGTACAGCATTAAGATGGAAATGAATAGATTTTTGAATAGGAAGCTATTAGAATCTTTAAAACTAGCAACCGTTTTTTGTGTGTGTGTGGAGCTAGAATAGCCTTTAATGTTTAGGTTTCTTTGCTTTTTTGTCTGGTTATGTTTCAGGATGAAGTTGTTGTTTTCCTACGGCTTCAGCTGAGGCTGCACCACCCCCAGGGGGTTTTGCAGGAAGGGAAGGGGGCATATGCTGCTGACCTTACCATCTGGAAGGTAATATAGTTAGACTGGTGGCCTGATTTCTTTCAGAGGGTGGGTAGTAATGTCACCTGTTCTTTCATTGGTCAGTTTGTTTTCTCTCTGTGCTGCATCTGATTGGCCCAGCAAGTGCGTGCACGCAGGAAACCATTTTGACCCTTGAGGGTCATCAAATCTTAAGACTCACCATTAGGTGGATAAATCTTGGGTCATTACTCACCAGATTTACTGAATTTGGCCTTTTTTTTTCAGAGCCACTTGCAGCAACTTTATGAGTTGATCTTTGATGAGTGGAGACACGCGGGATCTCGGATGAAACTGAAGGCTACAGGGTAAGTCAAAAAGATCCGAAGATGTATACAAAGTTTTTGTAAGGTTTTGTAAGACTATTTTAATCATTGCTTTGGATTCCGACAGACCTTTTCTAAGATCTCCTTTCTCATCCTTGTGCAGAAGCCGAGAAGTTATCTTCAAGGCTGCCTTAGTGGACTTAGCCGCTGATGTCTGTCATCAGGTAAGATGAACCAGAAAATGTGTTACGACTAGAAGCGAATCAGAGTAATTGGCCAAACCTTAGACCAGTCATTCTTTGTGATCAAAAGGTGTTCTCTGCAAGTTACGCTGCAGTGGATGTGAACCAGGTCATTTCAGATTCTAGCCAGTCGCCTGGCAGCTCGCGGTCCTTCCCTCAGGGTGGAGGGGGAGCCAAACGCCGCAAAGTGGAACCGGGCTGGTCTGTGCTGCAAGACATGGTGGCCACTCAGGGGCGGAGTGCCAACGTGACTCCCTGGTATGTCCTCTTCAGTTTGTTTCCCCTCCAATATCAGGCGTACTTATTATTAAGGTTTTCGTTTCCTGTGAAACAAACTTCAATTTTTTGGTGCCACCCAAAACAGAGTTAAGGATGGAATAAACAGGGAAAGTTAGCTTCTGTCACGGTGGAATTGTTGTTTTATTTTTGGATTATTTCAATTCAATTCAATCCAAGTCAGCAGACTACCGTCTCTACATGGGATCTTAGGGTTTAATGAGCTGGTGGTGAAATATTGCCGAAAAGGGGAAATAAACCCCTTTGATCGATAATCATTTTGGGCTGAATTCTCTCTGAAATCTGACTGCATTCTAATTTTTTTGGGGGGGACCAATTTTTTATCCAGGCTGCAATTACTGAGGACACTCTTGCACAAGTATCCTAACAGCCTGCCCGAGGACCAGCTCCAGCCGTTAGTGTCCACATTGCAACAAGTACAGGCCGAGACAAAGAGGTAACTTTAATAGATAAAGTTAACTGAGACAAACTCCTCTCGCATCAGTTTGAACGGTTGTTATTTCCTTTTAAACATACCAAAGTGGAGAGCCCTTTCTGCTCTTGATTTTTTCACAACTGCCGATAATTTTCCAGAGCAGAGATACAGACCTGGATATTGCAGACTCTGCAGGCGCTGGCCCTGTGCCAGTGCGAGCACAGGAACTTACCCTCTGGATTGAGAATGGCGTTGCACACTGAATGGACCAAAGTCTGGTCATGTGCAATCAGGTGAGAAGACAAAATACTCATATCTCAAAACTTTGCTTTGTTTAAAAGCAGGCCTCCATTCCCTGCAAAAACCTGTCTTAGGGCTGTGCCGAATATCCAACTATTCGATCGTTTATCAAATATTCGAATATTACTTTCCGAATTTGAATATTTGAATGCAAAATTCATGAAAGGGAACGGGGAATTTCCTTTGCTTTAAACGAGAAAAATTGCACTATGGAGGTTTGTTTCAAGCAGTTTCAAATGAAAATTGATTCAAAATGTAAATAATTCATTACACAATTTAAAAAAAGTAAAAGTTTTCAACAGGGCAAGGAGTATTGTTCGTCTCTTAATCTTGCTAAATTGTGGCAGGAGGTGCTCTTAGATGTGAGAAGCTATTACTTTGATCATAATGTATAATTGTGTGCATTATTGCAACTGGTTTTGTATGTGGTTTGTTACTCAACAATCTGCCGGTCGGTACAACAAAATATTTGGACATTCAATCGAATGGAAGGTCGAAAATTCAACTAGTAAATTATTTGAATTTACTCGGCCCCAACGTGTCTTTTTTAATCTCCAAACCTTCCAAGATTTGCCAATTCTTCCATTTCCTATTTTAAAATAGGTCAAGGAATTTAAAAATTAGAGTCTATATGAGGTGGTGAAAATGTTGGTTTTAAGTGATTTTGAATTTTTTTTAATGTCCTGTAGAACCATCAGCCTGCACACAACAGAGTCACATGGATTTGACCTTTTGACCTGTCTGCTGCATTGTGGGATAGTCAATCCAGATAGGGAACACTGGAGGCTGTTTATCGCTGACTCAACGCCTCCAACCAGGTACCTTGCTCTTCCTCCATTAAAATTGCTCCGTGTTTGTTTCAGTGAAAAGAGACTTTAATCAGTACAAGCTGACTTTTGATCAACGTTTGTTTGTAGACAAGTTCTTTAATTTGTGTTTTAGGAATTTCAGAGCTGTTGAGTTGCAGAATTTGCTTAGCGTGGAAGATTTTTTTCTCCGCTAACAGAGGTTCCCTTTTTTTCCCAGCCATTCCGTCCAGTTTCTGGCAACTTATCTCAGACATCATTCACTGCCGGAGAACCATGTTTGCCAGGGGAGCAGCATCATAGGCTCCACATCAGCCATCACTAAGGGTAACCACCCATTAAGACACCAGTTGCTGAGCTGGCTGCTGCCAGCAGAGGACCAAGATGAGCCTGGAGAGAGACTACACCTTGTAAAGCTTCTGAAGTGGTAACTATTTGCATTATCCAAAAAAATAGTCAAAGGTCTCTTTTAGTTTTCGGGAGATTGTTTTGTTAAATCAGCTGGTTTAATAAATGAACATTTTCTGTTTTTAGCCTTCCAACAACTCTGGTTGCCTATGTATTGGGTGCACTTACCCAGCGCACCACACACAACGTACCCCACGTCACACCCTACACCAGAAGCCCAGCAGCTACCGTCGACAACATGGAGCAAACACTCCAAGATGTAGAGATGTTGCACCTTAGGTCCTCCTTTGATTTCTCAGTGGAGGAACCATTGAAGTGCAAGAGCATCGTGGAGAGACCTGCGGTTGGGTCCTCCAGCGTGGTGTCAAGTGTGAAGCAAAGCCTGATGCAAGGATTGGAAAGAGTCGGGGTGCAGGTGCTAGACTTTAACAGCAGTGAGGCAAGTCAGAAATCGAGAGTTTGTATACCACAGAACTCTGCAGTGTTGTCAGGTTATCTCCTTGAACCCTTCTCGTAAATGCGGGGAAGGACTTAGATGTTGTTTTGATAGGCCCCAAGGGGATGAAAACTTGGCATGATTTGAGTGAACAAATTTGAAATTTCTTTATGATCATACAGGCTACGTGTGGAGAAGCATTGATCCACTATGCCAACTTACTCTGCAAGACACTTGCCGTCTTGCTAGAACTTGGCGTGCTCTCAGAAGAAGAGGTAGCACATTCAAAACTCGGGGATAGTTTGAAGGTAAGAAATGTGACATCATCAGCTGGGCCCAAAATTAATTTTCCAATCTTGATTGACGGAACTCTAGGAATTTGAAAAGAAGTGTGATGTCATGATGTTGTTACTTCGCATACTTTTCTGGTGTCGACAGACATTGCTGAAGAGAGTGACCGCAGCACTGGGCAACCTTTGGCGTAAGAGTGACGCAGCCGCCGATGGCAAGGCCAAACTCCAGTCGCTGTCGTCTCTTGTCCTGGCCTTAGAGGGAATGCTAACCTGGGACCATTCTCTTGCCGGTCAGGTGGCTCAGGGATCGGTGAGCTGGGTGGCAGAAATGTGCCGGTCCATCACACCAAGGGACCTGTTGAATGCCCTGTTCGAAATCGTCAAGAAAAAGGTATTTTTCCTCATATCAGAATATTTAACATTTTCCAATTTTTATTCATGAGTTTTATTTTGTAACAGATGGGAACCGTAAAGAGTGTGTTTTCCTCGATATCGTGACTGCAAAGTTGCAAATTATCTGTTATTTGTATGCCTGATAAAAATACAACAAAGCCCAAGGTACTCTAAGTTTTCATAAACATATAAGTATTTTCTTTAATGTAAATAAATAATCCAAAATAGTTTCGAATCAAACAGTTTGTTTTTAAAATAAGGGTTGCATTTGCGATGTCCAGAAAGATGTAAGTGTTGAGGGTTACAACTTATCACCAGCAAGCCAAGAAAAGTGACACCTCTTCAAGGAGGAACAACATGGATTTCTTTGTCATTTTTTCAAGGGCAAAAGTAGTACTTCCACCAAAGGTTCCTCATCCAAGACGCCCTCCAAGGATCCCTTTCACGATGACTTCATGGATACTAAATGCGACGACGAGTTTGAAGGGAACGGCAAAGATGACTTCGATGAGAACAGCAACCTCAGTGAGGAGAGTGCCACCCACAAAGGTGAGATGACACATCCCGTTCTCCCCGAGGACTCGGCTTTGAAGAGGCTGATTTTTCTTGACCCCCACCTACTGTGTTCTTGTATACCTCGCAGTTCAGACGGATGTTCAGTCTGATCAGTCGTCAGTTGAAAAGAGCCATTTTGATAGGAGATGAACTCGTTTTTTTGGTAGCGATGCAACTGTAACGCGTGCATTTCACAGTCATTCGTGAACAAGCGAAGTGCATTTCTCACCAAAGGAGCCTCCATTGCTAAGAAAGTTGCACCCTCTCTTGGTCCGGCCCAGAGCTTCATTGTGCAGTCAACGCTGTGATTGGTCAAAACATCAGTGGGCAGGATTAACAGACCAGCCTACTGACAGCCCCTAGTAGAGCAGGGAATGACAGATGCAATCCGTAAGATGGGAGTCAAACTGGAGTCACCCCTCATGGGAGAGAAGTAAGAAAAATGTCGACGTGCGCTTACAAACTGTCTTGTATATTACATGTCGGCTAGGTTGCCAGAGTCTTCTTTCGTTCGATGCATTGAGTGAATCAGAACATCTCGCCCTGAGGGCAGCTCAACTTCTCTGCTCCTGGGCCTTCACTGGAACAAGTCCTGAAGGTCAAAGGTCAAGCAAAGGTCACTCAACACTAAGCACAGCTGATGTACAGGGCAAGCTACTGGAGGTCTTGGAGCAAGAGGTGAAGCATTTTTTTTTTCTGTATTTTTGTTTCTGATTTCAATTATAAGCTTTAATTTACACATATCAGTTTTCCTCCAAAATTTGTGTAGCATTTGTATTTGTAAAAGCAGTGCAAAGTTTTTTATAAAGGAGTTTGACAAAATTTGGAAATTGAAATTGTGTGAATTTGTTTGTTGCCGTTGCAGGAATTTGATGCCTTTGCAGCTTTTGATGTGCAGCTGGTAAGCTTTGTCACTGTTTGCTGCCGGGTTTCATTTGAAGTTGCATGATGTATTCCTGGGGGATTTTCAAGATTTTCCATTTTCAAAATTCTTCAAAAATCCATAACTTCATTTACTGGACGTTTATACCCACACCAATGTCTTTCTGGTGGCTACTCTAATCTGACAGACACATTTATTGACGCTTGAGTATTTCAGTCAGGCCTGCCGCCTTGTAAAAAGAGCCCAGATTGTGCAGTGTTACGTAATTTTCTTTTGTTCCTGTAACTGGCCCAGTGCGCTGCTGGGGTCTTTTCAAATGCAGACCAGATTAATGTGTAGCAGTACTGTATCTCTCATCCCTGGAGTGCTGGAACACTTTTGTCCTCAATGGTAATCTGCTCTCGCTGAATGCCACAAACAATGGTATAATCATTCAAAACAATGACGGATTTCCTCCGCTATTGACAACTGGAAAAATGTTGGCAATTCCTAGCAGTTTGGTCTTTTGTTCCAAGTACAGTCTTTTGTTACAAGGCCAAGCTCCTTTGTCTGATTTCGGGCATCCTGGCTGTGCTTATAAAGCCAACATCTCCGGTACCAGGTACCCCGGCACAAAGTGGTTAATATTTAGATGAAGAGAAGAATATTGATGTAAATAAAAGTACAATACTCTCCGTGATGAACGGAAAAGATTCTTTGAAATATCTGAACTTTTAAAATAACTTTTATGCACATTTCATTGTAGAAAGTCGATAGTAACATTAAGTTTCTTTTTAAATTCATGGAAGGATTTTTCCCTCGTGTTTTAAAGCCAATGGTGTTATACTTGGATTGAAGAGAGCGCTTTGATAGATAAATGCAAATAGTGAAATGTACATTGCCCCCTTTGTACTTTTATAGTTCTTCACTATCGCGGAAGCCTTCATAACATCAAGTGAGAAACAAGATGAAATCCTGTCTCGTCTGCTATATGTCTTGCGGTAATTTCTAATTTTTTGAATTTCTAAAGTACTTACATCATTTCCTTGTATATTTTGGAGATTTTGTTTGACTTTCAGTGATGCTTAGAGTCAGTCAAATGGCCTCAAGTTTAGACACAGTAAATATTTTCCCCCTTTTTTATAGGACAGTAGCATCGGCCAATCGGAAGGACCTAGAGCTGTGTGCTTCAGTCCTCAGTCTTCTATCCAGGTTGATACCATTCCTCCAGAGCGACACACCTGTCGTCTCCACAGATCTGAAAGAGTCTAGGGATGTGACGCTGTGTCTCTTAGCTGCCTTTTGGTTAGTAAGAGGAGAAAAAGAGATTTCTGTTCATTAAATGTTAAAATGTGGTAAGCAAATATATATTTTCGCTTAATGATTTTTTCCAATTGCAGTAGGTTGTGCTGTCCATTTCAAGAGTGATAAATCATAATTACGTTGGAAAAAAGGACTTCATTACGTGAAATTTACTGTTTTATGTTAACTTTCCATCACAAAGGAAGCTTCGTCTTCGGCAGGAGGGCGTGTACACGGCCCCAGTGTGTCTGGCCATCGCCAAGTGCATGCATGCACTCATCGTCATCGACCCCACCGGAGAGTGGACCATTCTGAAGTCAAAGAAGAGCAGGGAGAGAGGTCAGGGAGACAACGACCCGACCGTGTCAGGGGAATTCTGCTCGCTGCTGACGGACAGTAGCCACACCGTGAGAATATTCATGGCCTCGGCTATCCAGTGGTGAGTCTCACACCACGGCCAGATTTCTTGGCCATATTTTGGATGCAAATAGTTTGTCAAAATTTGATACGAAAGACATGTAAGCCTAGTACATTTGGGGCATTGTAGTCCGACAGATCTGTGAAAGATGGCATATGGCTTATTCCGTACATGACTGAGCAACCAAGTTCACTTGCAAAGTTACCTGGTTGCAGATGTAATGTAATACAACATAACGTTGATATTGTTTCAAAGATGGATTTGCGCCAGGGAGATGTAAATTAATTTTGGATTTTGCCCTGCCCGACGTGTATTTTAACACTGTTTTCTCAGGGTATGGCCCCAAAGGCTTGTGGAAAAACCACAAGTGTACTCAGGAGGTCACAGGTTCGAGTCCCACCTGAGTACGCTTGTGGGTTTTTCACAAGCCTTTGGGGGCATACACTGAGAATACAGTGATAAAAATACACGTCGGGCAGGGCAAAATCCAAAATTAATTGATATTGTTATAATGATGAAATGTATTCCTCTGGTTTCTAGCTTGTTTTGCAGCGATGGAAAACCGTTCACCAAAGAAGTTCAGAACCAGTCATTCGACACAGTTTATCAGATGGTGCAACATGCTATGGAACTTCAGGTAATAACGTAATGATGTCACATGGAAATTCAGTCATGTCTGAACTGAGAATTCTGTGGCTATGGCTGTTTTAACGTTGATGTATTACAGTTATTAGCCATAGCCGGTTCTAGACTCTGCTTTATTGATGATGCTGTGTGTTATATTGTATTGAGAGGCCTAGAGCTATTCTTAGAAAAAGTCGTGAGTAATGTGACATTTATTTCAAGACCTCCGTTCCTCGAATTTTCTTGTTGCTACAGGGGCGACTGAGCACCGACGAGCGGACAGATGAATCGGCCAATCGCACGGCTAGTTTGCTGACCAGTCTGTCCACCGTGGCTCGCTGCAGCCCGGCCTGCGAGAAGAAGACCGTCTTTGCCTTGATGCAGGCAATCCAGCTCAATGGCATCGAGATTTCCCTCATGAAGAAGGTGCCCCAAATCGCTTTTCAGGAAGTCCCTTTTCAAATTTTGAGCAAGTTCTGCTGAGAGAAATGTTCAGCATTTGGCTGATGAATTTCGAGACCCTCAAAGAAAAATCAACTATCTTTAGCAAAATTTAAACCAATTGTACCATATCGTGCATGTGACCCAAGAAATCAGTGTATCAAGGTGTTATTCCAGAGGGTGCTTGCAAATACGATAAATTTCTATACATTTTTCCTCCAGGTTTTGCAGAGCATATCGGTCAGCCTCCATTACAGCTCAGTCACCGTCTTTCTAGAGTCGCATCTGAGCTACCTCATTCACCAGTGGCTTGCAGAGAAGTACGTTCTCCCACAATTTCCTCATCAGCTCCTGGCATGCTCGACTGAGGTAGACTTCTATCGGTGAGATGGTGCTTAATAATCCATGTTCCAAAACTGTAAGTTTTTAAGTTGACAGAAGCAGACTGATTTCTTTAAATGCTTCACTCTTCAGGTGTAAAGCAGATTTGTGCCACATCACCCCGCAAAGTATGCCTGGCCAATCTGAATTCTTTGAATTCATGCACACAAACGATTCTCAGGGAATTCTAGAAGCTGAATATTGGACCAAGTCTCCTGGCAATAGGAAGCTAGGTCAAGCTGTATTTAGGAACGATGTCATGACATGACTCATTGAACGTTACTTTCATGCTAACATGTGATTCAATTTCTTTCTGAGCTACACACTATCTGGAGTACGTTGAAACACATCAAGACAAACACTCAGGTATTGTTTTTTGTTTTCGCTCTGAATAATGCTTCTTTCCGCAGGAAGTACCACAGGGTGGTCATCCCCCACCTGGTCTCCATGCAGAGCCTGGACGCCATTCATGACATCGCTGGTGCCCTTGACACGGACTGGATTGAGCTGCTCAAGGGCACCTTCCCACAATCCATTGCTCACATCCTGCCCCTGTTTGGACACACGAGGTTAGCAGAGGAGGACACTGAAAGCGAAGAATACCGGGAGAGGCGTATCAGGGCAGTGTCGTGCTTCAATGCCCTCGAGAACACCTTGGGAAAGGAAGTAAGTTTGGTCATGTCTCTTTTTAGAAATTTGGTAACAGAGGGTTCCTAACTACAGGGAAAAAAGTATATCTTTAAAAACAGATTTGATTAGTTCCAAAAACCGAGATTTTTTGTGCCTCTCATGCAGACTATCGACAATATGATTCAAGTCCACCTAGACAGCATTGTGGTAGAGTTGCTGGCTATGTTGTATGAGCCCCACACAGACGACAGCGACATGGCTCGGTTCACAAGGTAGGGTGACGTTCCTTGTTGGTTAGTCCGTATATTAGATTCTCTGTCTGTTATCTGTCTGCTCTTCAGTTTGTGCTTGTCTAGCTTTTTTTATTGTCAGGTGGTCTTTTTGTCCAAGGCACTGTTGTCCTGTAGGTCCAAGGTTTAAATAAAAAGAGACAGAAGAAAAAGTTGAGCTCTCAAATATGGAGCACAGTTGTTGAACATAAGGAGAACATGGAGTCTGAAAATTTCATGTAATTGAAGGGAATGGAAATTCCAGTCCAAAATCCCAAATTCCAAAATCCAATTCCAAAATTGCCATCTTGTTCACAACAGCACAGACCAGCCAGAAAAATTGTAAACTCACTTTGATATGTTAGCTTTTATGCGTTCATGTATGTAGCTGTGATGCTAGTCTGTCTATTTCATACCAGGCAAGATATGGGACGGAGGGGTACCCCCCTTACCTGTCCAATCCCTATACACAATCTAGACTATTGTTACCTAACACATCCCCCCTAGAAGTCTGTAAAGAATTCCTGAGATTTCGATCAAACAATGACCAACACAAAGGCGGGGGGGTTCTCTCCGTCCCATATCTTGTTTCAAATGGTCTATTTGGTTAATTTCAAAGTGCTGATAAAATGTTACCATCTCTGTCATTGTGATTGTCATTCTAGTGCCACCGATCCAGAACCCAACCCCCCGTTCTTCACGACCTACACCGTCAAGGCCACCCTGGACTACCTGACCAACTGCCACGCTGGGAGCAGGGCCCTCACACTGGTCTCTCTGCTTGCCAAGACGCAGGTCAGTTGGGCGGACAGACATGGGAATACGCAGGATGTTGTCATAAGGAAAGGCAGTTGGGTTGGGCTACTTGCAAAGATGCTTGTCAGTAAGGTGGACAGACAAGATGATAGACACTGTAAGAGATAGTAATGGATTTTTGTGACCGACATGGTGACATAGACAGTGACAAACATGAGAGCCAATACTTGATAATCAAAGGATAAAGATTTCAATGTGTACATTTGATCAAATTTCAGGACAGCATCCAGAAGATTCTCCTTGCTCTCCACATCCGTATTTCCAAGTCTCACCGAGCCCATGAGAAGCACCGAATGGTCCTGGCCTATCGCCTCTTTGTTTCCCTTCTCCTGGCCGAGCTGTCCAGCGGCTTGGGTGGCTCCTGGGCCATGGTCCTCCAAGACATCATCTACACTTTGGTCCACACCATCCGGGAGGGGACAGAGACTGGAGAAAGGGAGGGATTTTGCCTGGCCTGGCCCTGTATCGACCTGTTGCGTGCTGTCTGCGTCACAGGACTGGAAAACTGTCATGAGGTTTGGACTTGGAAGTACCCGCTTCCATAAATCTCTTTGCCAGAAGATCTCAAGGTTTCCTAGAAACTTCTTCAGTACAAACTTGTCCCAGTATGATCTTAATTGCTCCTTTTGAGTGATTTCATATTTAAAACACCAAATATCAGTTACTTCATGAAATGTAAAGCTTTGCCAGTAATTATTATATGTATGGGAAGTCGTTACTGTTACTGAGAAACTTCCCACAACCTGATGAACCTGAACAGAACTAGTTACAAGTAGATGCACATTTTGTAGACTGGTTTCCTGTCTTTGTCCTTCAGGAGCTAGGGAAACATCTACATGTTGTCATGGGCACATTGGTGCCTTTGGTGGAGAAACAAGACAGAGTTGCCGATGAGGTAATGCAATCGGGAATTGAGAAATGCTCTTATATATGCTCTTTGAGATATAGACTGTTAATGTTTGCTGTTTTATACCGAATTTGACATCTTTCTGGAGGTAGGTCAAAAGACAAAAAAATAATCTATTGCTTTGTACACATTCAGGAAGAATTCTTTAGCAAAATTGGTGTTTGTTTTTAATTGTTGAATTTGGCCTCCTCTTAATATTGTAGTTTTTTGTCTTTTTAAATTGAAACGTTCGGTGCAGGCGCTGTCGCTGATCAACCTGCTTGTGATAGACAATTCTGCCAGCCTCTCCAGTGCGCTGAAGTATCTGGACCCCCTTCCTGATTCACCTCGACTCGCCCGAGCAAAGGCAGCCCAGAGATCCAGCAAGTACGTCGGAGGAGAGTTCACTTTAATGGAGGTACATTTCCCGAGTACATCGACAGTTAACTTCTGTTCAGTTCTGAGTGTGCTTGAAATGAGTGGATTGTATTTTGCTGAATATTTTCGTGATGTTTCAGGAAGTGAACCATTTCCTGATGGTTGGCAGTCAGCAGGGAGGTACATTAAGGGTGGAAGGGCTGAAACATCTACATCACCAACTGGCGACGAGGAAGGAAGAATTGTCCGTCATGGTCCAACAGTGCGCAGGTAAAAGTGACGACTGGGGTTGATCATGAAGTACGGGTGATTCACACTATTTTGCACCACCAAGAAGTTGCCACGGAATACCCTTGTTTGCAGTGCATTGTGGGAATTGGTTGACAAATTCTTTTGTGGGTTGCATCTATGGAACTCAAAGTATTCCTGATATTTGTTTGTCAGTGAAGGAGATTCCTAAGTGCTTTTCGAGTCACAGTTTGAATGGATCTTTTCTCCTTTCTGTTGCAAGGAATGTCCGATGTATCATAACCTTCCCCGCGTTTTCTTCTGACAGACGCTCAAATGCCAACAGAAACATGACCATAAGCGTAAAAATGGCGACCTCTTGGTGGTGCACTGCTATTTATTTTGCCCCTATTGAAACACTACCCAAGCTTTCGTACTTTTTGTACTGAGGAACTTCAATAACTGTGAACCTTGTTTGTGTTAACATGGCTGTTGCCATGGCAATTTGTGTTGTTTTTTTTTCTTTCAGAGGGCTCCGATAGGACAATTATCCAACTCATCACAGAGCTGGTAGATTTGAGCGGGACAAAAGATGGCCACCTTGATTCTCGGGATGACATGGCACAAGCTGTGAAGGAAGAAGCAGGTATGCTACGCCCTAGCTTTGCACTTGTACATGGTGCCTTGTGGGGCACCGGAACAATGGAAGATACCCCACAGGGCCAGTTTTGATCCTTGTGGGGTACTAAAGTGGTACCCCACAAGAATTTCACGAAACTGATATTTGGAAATAACTCAAAAAAGGGGAAATTTTTGATGGGTTAAAATCGTTGCAAATTGAAGTGTTTTATATAAGGGACATACGGTTAAAATTTCAACCCAGGAAACTGAATTTGGTTGAAATGGCAGTGATTTGAAATTTTTTCCGTGTTGTGTGGGATTTTTGTACACGAGAACGGAAGGAAATACCCCACAAGTATACATATGTAAGGGTACATGTTCTGACAAATGTTTCTCAAGCAGGCTGGTCAACAAGTTTGGAACACCATCTTCCATCGTGCTGAAGAAAGAGAGAGAAGCTACTACTTTGTGCCCTATAGACTTGCAAAGGCTTGTGCACATTGCAACGAAATTTGGCTTGTATTCTGCGATCCATGCATGCGCAAACTGGTGCCTGCACAAAAATTTGCCATTTTTGTTTGCTTTTTGTTTCCAGCACGTTGCCTTGGCGACATAGGAGCACCAAACCTATCCACGGTGGCTCTGCAGTGTGAGGAAACCGAACGGAATGCAAGCTTCGCAACAGCACTAAGAGCATTTGCCAAGGCCCCGGACATGTCCAGATATGTCGTCATCGTCCATCTGCTGAAAGATTACCTGACGGACCCGAAGTAAGTTGCAAAAATTTTGTGACACTGTAGAGCTCAAATTTGACTCACAAGGCAGGAACCATTTCAGAAATTTGTAACCGTAAATTTAACCAAAAAATGACAAAGATGTGCACTTTTGTGTCGTTCAGTGTTGATACGGTAGAGGCTGCAGCTGACTGCTTGAAGACCATCCTAGCAACGACCTCAGGTCAACGTTGCTCTGATAAGTACAAAGAGAAAAACATAGACAAGCTGTTTTGCTATTTGCATCCATTCCGACCAAGTAAAAAGAAGGTAATTTTCTTTTTTTTACATTTTCAGTCCATAATAGACTTGTCCCATTGTCTTTTACCGAACAAATAAATGTGAAATAATTTCAAATTTTCTTACTCTATAATTGTATTGTAATTATATTGTACCCTCATATTATTTGCTGTTAGATATTGTACGCGATTTGATTTTTCCATTTTTATATATTCAAATTCGACAGGCCACCAGCAAGCAAGCTCCACGCTGTTCCCGTGCCTCCTTTACACAGACCATTGGCGATCCGTCTCTGTGGCAACCAGCAGGGGGTAACCACGGCGACTGGGTGAGGAGCCTGACGGTAGCCCTGATCCAAAGTGGTGGGTTGCAGGACGAGATCTTGCAGTTGTTGGAACCCATTTGTAAAGTGAAGGTAAAATTAAGTTTCTTCCCTGAAGACATTCAACGTTTAATTAAAAATTCCAGCTATGAAACAAATATTGAGATGATTTCAATTCTGAAGATAAAAATTGTCGAAATGTATTTAACGCCTTCACTGCCAAAACAGATGTAATTACCACATTAGATCAGGAACAGCAGGCAACAACGCAGGCTATATATAGAAAGTGCCTTCTTATTTCGGTGACTTTCTCATTGAAGTAGAGAAATTAACAGACAATACCACCTTCAAATTTATGCCCTCTGGACGACTGTTTTAATAAGCAAAGTTTGGATCTCATAATTGAGTTCAATATATCAATTTCAGGTGGAGTTTGCTGAGAAGATTCTCCCATATCTCATCCATGATATTCTGAGCACCGGCAACGACCTCTACAGACAGATCTTGTCAGAGCGCATACAAGCAGTGTTTGCTGGACACTGCGACAGCACCAGCAGCAGTCGAGCGACGACACCCATTCCTTTTGCAGGTTTGTATCCAGAAAATCATCATTCAGTCCCAATAACCATCTCTCATTGAAAAGACCATTGTTATTCCAGCAACAGGCAAACTATCGCTGAGCTGTAATGTGCATAAATTTGTCGGAGCACAGACAAATATTACGTTTCCTAGCAGGCTTGCAAAATGTCATGTGATATTATAGCTTGTAACTACTGTGGTTCCTAGCTGAATATTTGTTAGCATGGAAATCTGCTAAGTAGTATTTTTCTACTTGGCCGGCTTAAAAATTGTCCTGAGTAATTAGCAAAAGTACATTTATTTTTGTGGACTTAATAAAATGGGTCGAACTTTTATTTGTTTTTATTTTTCATATTTGTATAACAGATGTCTCTTCCAGTCAGCTGCGTCAAAGGTCATTACAAATACTGCTTGATGTGATGCACTACTTAAGGACACAGGAGAGACCAACACAAAGGTGGGTAATGAACTTTGACTTGAGGGGTCAGCAGCATTCTCAATAAAGTTTGACTTCATTTGTCGGCAGGTTTGAAATTTCAAAGTTTGAATTTGAGAGCTAATTGTTTGTTGAAAAAGTTATTTTTTAATGTCAATTTGACTGATGTATTTCCCCCCCTCCTTTTTTTTAAAGCCGCACCAAGAGCACAGCTTGGGACAACAATTTCTGGCTTGACGTGAACTACTTGCTGGCAGCCAAAGCAGCTCAGAATTGCAGAGCGCACTTCACGTGTCTCCTTTTCACTGAAATATGGTGTGATGTACAGAGGTTAGACGCTACAAAATGTGATTATTGAAGATACGTGAATTCACAAGGGACATCAAGTGGAAGAAACGACAAATTCCCTAAAACCCAAACAGTGTCTGTAAAGATACTTTGCCTCCCCCAAGTCAACCTCTGAACCTGTTTTCCCCTTTCCAACACCTTCCTAGGTCTCGCCAGGGCTCGTCTGCTGGTGATGGGTCAGGCGTCCAGACCCTCATCCAGCCGTCTGGCATCGACACCCTCAGTTCGCTGTCCAGCCAGTCCGATATCAACGTCCAGAGTCTTCTCCTGGAAGCGTACAGCAGCATCGGCGAGCCAGACGGGGTGTATGGATGTGGGGCAGGACGACTGACCGATACGTACGCAAGGTACACAAGATAAGCAAGTTTACAAGTTTGATTGTTTCTTGACCAGTGGTTAGTAGGCCTCTGTACCAATGATGTCACTCTTTTTTTAATGCATGCTCTCCTATAGTGCTTCAAATCTGTCATTCTCCGAACTCCCATACAAAAGCAACTTGTGAACGAAGTCATATATCATTAGGATGTTAACTCATACGTGATATCCTTTATGCCCAAGTGCTAATACTCAAGTTCGGACTAACTGTAGCCATCCTGTCTGATGTGAATGATTGTATGTTCTGCGTGACCCTTAGAATCCACACTTACGAACACGAAGGAAACTGGAGTAAAGCTCTCAGTGCGTACGATCTCAAACTGCACTCCAAATCGTTTCAGACCGGCAAACAGGAGGTTGGGGTCTTGCAGGTGAGAAGTGTCAGGAATTTGTTATTTTGTCATTTTGGTTCATATTCACACATGGGTCGCCATACTCAATTGGGCCATGAGTTCAGGCCCAGTTAAAGTGCACGTGTCACTTGGCAGTGTTTTACAATAATTGTTGTGTACTTCATGCCTTACAACCCATGAAGAAGATCATGCACATGGTGTGCCTGCCAAGTGGTTGTCGGGGCTAGGTTGCATAGCGCCCTCTCTCATCAGTGCACAGAACTTATAGCCAAACTGTTGTTGTTGTGAACAGGCCATGCAGAATCTGGGTCTCAGCCACATCTTGACGGTGTACCTCCAAGGTCTTAGATCGGAGGAGGTGGCATTTGGTCCAGAGATGGCACAGTTCCAGTACGAGGCTGCCTGGAGAAATGCATTGTGGGATATGGAGCTTGACAACAGGCAAGAAAAATAGTGGTTTTCTTCATCTTCAATATTTGCCAAGAATGGACAGTTGATGTAACTAGATGTGGAGTTTGGAAATTTTTTTTACAGGATTTTTCATCTTACCGACACTTTTGGGAAAGTAAGAATGATTTACTTGATTGTAAAACTTGTCACATTTCCATCAAAAGTACAAGTCAGGGAGACGATGTGGAGTTTTTAAACATCAGTTTGAAAGTTGGATTGTTGATATTTTCATAACATGGATATTTTCATCATGTTGATAAAAAAATTGAAACGAGGAGGTTCACTCACGAATAGCTGCCAGTAATGTGTGCAATTTCCCTTCATGGTCCAGGAACCAGACCAATTCCAGTGGCTACCATCAGTCTCTGTTCACTGCACTGTCTTGCCTGCGGGATGGAGAGTCCGAGTCCTTCACCGGGGCCCTGCAACAGGCACGACTGGACACCCTGCACCAGTTGAGCCATGTCAGCATTGAGAGCGCCTACAGTGTGTACCCAATGTTATCCAGGTTACAGGGCCTGGTGGAGCTGGAAGATTTTGGCAGCATGATGCTCAGGTATGTGGAGTCAGTTAATCAAACTCCATTGATGATGTCAATTTTGAGAGAAACCTAATGCTGCAAATAACTTGACAAGTTTTTCGTTTGTTTAGCAAACAGCAGCCAAATTCTGTCCTCCGAAGCTGGAATGCACAGCTGGCCCTTATGGACAACGATTTTGAATTTGCCGAGCCCACTCTTGTCCTCCGAACGGTCCTTCTTCAACTCTTACTGGAGCAGTGCAACACAAACAATCATGCCCAAGCTTACGAGGGGTTAGTTGCTCATCTCAAGATCCAAACAGAAATAGCAAGAAAAGCTGAAAGCTTCCAGGTGTGTCTATATTTCTTTTTAACAAAAAAGCAGGTTATAGATCATGCTGCTTGACATTTAGCTGTAGCCAATATTAAGCGTATTTTTGTCACCAGTGTAGCTTTTCTTTAATTTTGTTCTTTTGGAAACATTTCTTGGTAGATCGCAGAAAAGGCTTTGGCCACCTTACAGGCCTTGGACAGGCCGGCCGAGCTCCAGACTAATCACTCCTGGTGGCGGCTGATTGAAGAGGCTAAGGTGTACTGGACTCGCAATGAAAAGACAACCGCCATGCACCTCATGAGAGCACTACTTGACAAGATTAGTAGGGTTAGTCTCCATCTCTAGTCACACTGTCACCTTTATGAAATATGGAGTCTTATCAGCACCCCAGCGGGACTTTTATCTATAGTTTGATAGAAATTTGCATAAGCATTCATTATGCATATACTTTGGATCAAGCCCATATAGTTGTGTTCTTAAGCAAGACATCTTACCACATTTCCTTCTCTATGCCCAGGTTTCCACAGAGGACCCCATTGGAGAATCACTTCATCCCGAGGTGCTGACCATATATGGCAATTGGCAGGCCGAGACTAACTCTGACAGTCCCAACGTCATCATTGAGCAGTACTTTGAGAGGGTGTGTATCACTTTTGAAGTCTGTTTTTAGCCCCTTCGCTATGGAGGACTGCTACTACCGCACCGTTGTGTGAGGATTAGTGCATATCACACGTACAGTCTATTCACTATGCAGCTGCTGGTTCAATGGGGCCTGCTGCTGGACAAAGCCCTCCATTCAGGGCATACCACAGCCCAGCAGTCGCGGTCAAAATAATCCCGACGTGAAGGGGTTAAAACAGTTTTGTTTCTGGAATGATTTGCGTATTACTTCAGTTGCCTTTCTTATTTTTCAAGTTCGCACAGTTACACAGGCGATTCACAATACAGCGAACCACCAAGATTTTGCTGCATACAGGCCGCTTTTCAAGTTTACGGTCTACATGCTGCCATGATTTAGCATACTTATATGTAATTTGGGAATATTTGATTGATTGAGGCAATCCCTGCACCACACAAATCCATCCTTTTGACTACCTAACACCCATTCACAATAAGCAATGTCGAATTTTTAACCAAGATAAACAAGCATCCGGAAAAAATTCAGTTTTTCCGCGCACAGCCCAGTTAGTGAATGAGACTTTGTCGACCATTTATTCCATAATGCACTGTGAAAAGGCGTTTCCGTGATGACCTCTTGGTGGTGCACTGCATTGTGAATCGCTGGTATTGGAAATACAAGTCAAATTTAGACAAAATCTTGTCGACGTCTGGCATAAGTGAGATTTGAACCGCCACCTTCTGAACAGGCGGTGGAGATGTATGACCTCAGAGATGACACCAGCCTGCCAGCGATCGAGTCCCAGCTGTCGCTGGCCCGATTCGCCGACTCCCAGTACCAGAACATCGTGAATTACATGAAGTCCAGCGAGTACGAGGACAAGCAGGCACTGATGAAGCAAGCAAAGAAGGAGTACGAAGAATTGCACGCCATGGGTGATAGGATCAGGTAAGATTCTGCTGTATCAGAGTATTTAGTTTCTAGACTGTCTGAAAAATAATTACTGTCCTAATGTTAGTCCTTCCCAAATCCTGCAAAATCCACCTGGAAGTTATGGAAGAGGTTGTTGGAGCTTGTGGATTATCAAGTTCAAGGAATGCCGGGTTACACGAAGGGTGGCAGAATGTTGAAGTGTCTGTAAAATGGGCAAGCAAGTAATTGAAACAGGAGTTCTTATCATTGTGGCATTTGATTTGAGCTGTCGCCAAATTGCTTGTTGAAGAGGGAAATTCTGAATGTTTAAAACCGAACAAGGTTGACAGTTTGTTTCTCTGTTGGCCAAGTAGTCGATATGCCAGAACTCTAGAGAAGCAATCGGAGATTGATGAGAGGGAGTTGGATTCCATGATGCAAGACAGGGAGAATTTCCTGCAGAAGGCCGTCGAGTGCTACCTGAAGTGTCTGGAATTCGGCACGTCGGACCACGACTTGAGGGTCTTCAGGGTGTGCTCGTTGTGGTTCGAGAACTCCAGTGAGGATGACATTAACAAACTCGTTCAGGTAACATTGTCTATTTGTGACAGTTTGGAACAAGGAGCTCTTTGGCTTTGTTTCTTAGACAGGTATTTCTGTCGGGGCTATCAATTTTCAGTTGTATGTCAATTTAAAGGCTGAAGCAGTAGCCACAAATACCAGCCAAGTAAGGGATGGCTCATCCGCACTTCCTACCATGTTTATGTCTCTTTGTGGACATCTGAGGACAGAATTACTGTGGGGTAAATTTTGACATAACTTTGTGAAGTTCAAGAATTTGCTGGGCAAGTTGGAAACGTTATTTTAAGGTTCATGTTGCAATTTAACTACAGTTTGAGAATTGATTAACTATCTGAGATTATTAAGTAAACAAAGTATTTGTCTCTTAGCAAAAAAACATGTCAAACCTGGTAAAAAACATAAAGTCTTTGTCATCTTTGATAGCATACATATGTCACAGTGTGGTTTGAACTCTCAAAGCTGGCATGACAGAACAATTTTGTTTCTTTGGTGGTCAGGATTCTTTCGAACGTATTGAAAGCCGAAAATTGCTTCCGTTGCTATATCAACTGGCTGCTCGAATGACCACCAGAACTCAAGATAAGCAACTCTTCTATGACGTCCTGAATGAGGTGAGGCCGTCCCAAAAACATTATTGTGCTTCTCGTTCCCCAACCAACACTTCTTGCCTATTTTATTTCCCCAGTCAAATGCACAATGCAGGGTGTGGGTTTCCGAATGTCTCCAAGTGTTTCAGTTTTTCGGCCGTGTGCAGAATAAAAGAAATTGATTCAGAAAACGTTTCCATTGTCCTGTTTGAAGGCCATCCTTGACGTCTCCATAAAGGCGGAGTCCTGCTCCAGGAAATGCTAAAAAAAAACAAAGCCAATTTAATGTCACAGAACATTTGCAGTAAAATTTGCTCATAAAATTGTGTAAATTCGCTGCATGAACTTTTGATCCGGCATCCAAACTTGGTATCCGCGTTTACTTGTTCACTAATGTGAAGCGGCTTAAAAAGCATCCCCTGTGACACAAAAGCGTTGCTATTTCTGTCTTCACACCCCCCCCCAGCTGATCGAGAAGACTGCACGAGACCATCCCCACCACGCCCTCCCCATTATTCTGGCCCTTGCTAATGCCAACAAAGATGCTGTCATCACCTCCAGGAGAACCGGTCGGCTCGCTCGCGCCAACTCGATGAGAGACGACGCAAGCCATGCTGATGAAGTAAGTATCATATCCACTATTTGTAATTTCTTCAAACGAGAGTTTCATGTGATGAAGATACAGTTGATAGAGTTTCTTTTTTTTTTTTTCTTTTTTTTTTTTACTGTCTGTGGAAGAGCTGTTTTCCAGTGTCTGTTAATTGCATGTGAGCATGAAGCAAAACTAAAAATTTCTGTGTACCATACCTTGATGAATTGGACACAAAATGAGGCTCAGAAAGCAGTCTAACCCTTCATTTTAGCCAGCCTCCATTTTTTTCTTCTCCATGGGTGCTCAGCATTTAAAAACATGAAGCTTTGTCTCCCAAGAAACTTTTGGATGGTTTATTTGTTTGCTTGTTTGTTTATTTTGTCTTATTCTACAGTCTCGAATGCAAGCAGCCCGGCGAATGCTAATTAGGCTGAGATCAACACACTGCAACCAAATCATAGCAGACCTGGAGAAACTTTCCGATGCTTACATTGAGTTGGCTTATTGGGACGTCTCGGACCGCAAGAAAGAAACGGGTACGCATTGTCTCATCTGTTCTCATTCCGAGGTAGAATTTGCTACTAAGGAAAGCCTGGATTAATGTTTTTTCAGCAATCATGACATATCTGATTTGTTCACATCGGATGTTTTTGTTTTTGTAAAGGCCCCATTAAGCTTGCCCCCAACCAACCTTTGACCCAGCTGAGGCATCTAGAGCATGTCGCCATGCCGACCATGGAGATCCCTGTGGATGCATCCTGTCGCTATGAAAACATCGTCTCGATTGATCATTTTGAGGGGACCTTTAAGTTGGCAGGAGGCGTCAACCTTCCAAAGATCATCACTTGTGTCGGGTCAGACGGCATCAAAAGACGGCAACTTGTCAAAGTGCGTTCCCCAAAATATTCACTCTTTTGTTGAATTTTGAAATTTTACGTGTTATTTATTGCTATTAGGACATCCTGTTAAAACCTCTCTTAACTTAGGCCATGTCCGAAACGGGCTTCCAGAGCTATGGCTAGGTCTATTGTCTGCGCGTCTCCACGCAATTCCAATGGAGTGAAGACCTAGACCTAGCTCTAGACAAGAGATTCGGATGCAGCCTACATTACAGCAATCACTGAAGAGAAAACAAGTTATCTGACCAATCAAAATCCTTTTTACTCAGGGCAAGGATGACCTCAGGCAGGATGCCGTCATGCAGCAAGTCTTTGCATTGGTTAACAGACTCCTCCAACGAAACCAAGAAACAAGGAAAAGAAGATTGCGAATCCGAAGATACAAAGTACGACAAAGCTTCTTAATATTCATTTTAATATTTTGATTGAAATCTCACAGAACAAGTTGAGTAAAACTGAACAACAAAGTAATACGAATTTGTTGTCTGGGTCCTTGACTCTTCCCAAATTGTGGTCTCTTTTTGATTGGCAGATTGTGCCTCTTTCCCAGCGTAGTGGTCTGTTGGAGTGGTGCGAGGGCACCATGCCACTGGGAGAGTATCTTATTGGTAATCAGAGGACGGACTTTGGGGCTCACAGGCGTTACCGACCACAGGACAGCTCGTCCATGGAATGCCGGAAGAAGATGGCGGTAAGAAACACTACAAGTTGTAGCTGACAGATGACAGAATTTTCAAACTGCTCAAAGAGAAATCACAATTATGTAGTTGGCCAACCATGTGGAAGTGGATTCCAAAAAAAAATGCACAGAGTATATTTATTTCAATCTCATTTGCAGGATTTCTGTGACGCAGATAGCCTGAGAATTTTTTGTTTTTCCGTTTGAACAACTGTTGAATCTTTCGTCCTGATTTAGATGGCGCACAGCAGCAGCGAGCAGGGCAAGAAATACAGGGAATACCTGGAGGTCATGAAGAAATTCCAGCCTGTCTTCCGTCACTTCTTTCTGGAGAAGTTTCCTGATCCTGCCGTATGGCTGGAACGGAGACTAGCCTACACCAGAAGTGTAGCCACCTCTTCCATTGGTAGGATGTTGTCTTTTTTTTTTCATCTGATCATAATATTTTTCAATCCTTTCTTAATTTGGTCATTTCATTTCTTCGAATGTTTTCTGTCCTGATCTTGAATTTGTGAAGACCTCTATTTGTTGGTGGGTCTCTTTTGGATTAGAATCTTCTAAAGTTTATTTCTTGAATGCTGAAATTCATACTTTTGGATTTAAAGTTCATCACTTTTGCTGGGAATTTTGCAGAAATTGAAGATTCTGTAATTTAAGTTGTTTTAGTTGTTTTTCTCTGTGCGTAGTTGGATATGTCGTCGGCCTTGGGGACAGACATGTCCAGAATATCCTGATTGATTGCAATCAGGCTGAGCTGGTCCACATCGATCTGGGTGAGTATGCATTCTTCCCTGGTTCCCTGACTTTATTTGATGTGGAAGTGTGGTGTAGGTGCGAAGGTGGCCATGTAAATGCTCACGTTATCGTCAAACCGAGTATTTGTTGCAATTTATTGGATTGTTGTTGCTGTGTAGGTGCAGTTGAAGTGAATAAGTAGAAATATCGTGTGCTCTGTTGTAAGTCTGCCAAATGTCACGGCTTGATCCATGTACATCTTGGCATCAGCAGTTGTAGGAGAACTAACAATTTTGGATTGAGAAGTAACACATCCTGAAATTTTGAAGACGCTTTAGTTGTCAAAATCTCAAGGACTGGTTTGCCAAATTGCCATTCTCGGGGAGCAGAGAATGTCAAGTTTTGGCATATCCAGATATTTCAAGGTCAGTTGGGTGCTGGTTTTGGCCCCATAGGACGTAGCTAGTTTGATTATCTTTTTTTTTTTTTAAATAGGCGTTGCATTTGAGCAGGGGCGAATTCTGCCCACACCGGAGACTGTCCCATTCAGACTGACCAGAGACGTAGTGGACGGGATGGGCGTAGCTGGCGTGGAGGGGGTCTTCAGAAGGCAAGTTGGGAAACATGGCATGATGTAGTCCACCAGCGTTATTTGATCAATGAGGATGCTTTTTTTAGACTTTTTTGTGTAAGACAGTCGTTAACAGCTGACAGACCTCTCCGTGGTAACACAAGTCTACATTTTTTTCTCCAGATGCTGTGAAAAAACCATGGTGGTAATGCACAACTCCCAGGAGGCTTTGCTAACCATTCTGCAGGTAAGGTCCATACCTCAGGTGGGGTCAGAGGTTGAATATGAATGTTGATAGATGTAATTGTCTTCCTTTAAGTCAGCGTGAACTTTTTGAAATGGATCTTTTTTGTATTTATGTCAGCCTCAAGTAAGAGGCATGCGTAAGCACCCTGCATTTCTTTGGAATAAGTTTTGCTGATTGATGACCTGTGACCTTTGGCCTTATAGGTTCTCCTGTACGATCCATTGTACGTCTGGACCATGTCCCCCCAGAAGGCCATGGCCCTGCAACAGCGGCGGGATCGCAACGACCCGGACGCCTCTGAGCTGAACGCCACCACGTCCGCCGACCTGACGGACGGCGAGGCTGGGTTCAAAGGTCAGGACAGCAGCGAGGGCACAGAGGTCAACAAAGTCGCTGAGCGGGTGGTGCTGCGGCTTCGGCAGAAGCTGCAGGGGGTGGAGGAGGGCGTAGCCATGAGCGTCAAGGGGCAGGTCAACCGGCTGATCCAGGAGGCTCGAGACCCCAAGAATCTCTGTCGGCTCTTCCCTGGCTGGCAACCCTGGATATAACCATGTATCAGGGTCAAAGGTGAATCAGAAACAAAAGAATTTTGTTTCTCCTCAAAACTGTCATCATATCAGTTACTCTCCTTTCTAACGAAAGTTCTAAAATTCACCGGTTGGAATTTTGCTGATTGGTTTATTTATGGAAAGGCAAACCTTCAGGTTGAAGAAATTGATGAACTGACGAGAATGCATCCAATTATCGGATTCTTGAAAGACACTGAAGTTCTAAAGTAAGTTGATTCTGTTTTGAAAGTGCTTTTTTTCCTAGCGAAACATCAAAATTGTCTTCAAATTTAAGCAAAGTGCAAGATTTCTGACACAAGAAAATCATTGAATTCGTGGTCATTGCACACAGGTGCTTTGTATTCAAATGTTGCAATGACGTTTCTGAAAATCAAGAAAATTCCAGTGACTTTGTTCATTATACTCTCATTTAGATGGAAAGATCAATTAAACATTATGCAAATGTATGGCAACCCAGAAAAGCCATATACAGCTTACCGTTCTGCAATAAATTTCCTTTCAAGTAATCTTTTTTTTTTTTACGCTCGTGTACTCAGATAACAGATATTTTGCATTTCCTCAGTGCTGCTAGTTGACAAGATATCTGTGCAACATTCTCTGGTCGATCACAGAAAATAATTCTCCCAACATGTTTGCCTTGAAACAAAATAGAACCGAAAGAACAGATCCTTTTTATTTGAGAATTTGTAAAATATCAGTTGGTAAATGATGAGAAAAGTGACAAAATCGTCCATTCCATACTTGAATAACAGTTATAATGCTGTCTTGTGCCCCACTTAAAAGAGAAATTATGGAAATTTATCATCAAATTCTGTCACAAAATCACAGGTATAAAGGTGTTCGAAACAAGTCTTGAAGCATTCTGAAATATTGGCGAGAGATAGATGACGCGGGAGCACTGAAAATTCTCTCTGTCAGTGTCACTTTGACGTTTTTACAAAATTGTGGGCCCTGTGTATTGAGCAGTTGCCGACATACAAACGCAAGATTTAACCATGCTCCCTGTTTCTTCAATTTCTACTGTCCAAGCGACGCGTGTTCGTTTTCTTTGCTATTTCTGTACCCAGAGATGCCATAACTGCCAAAATAAATGCTTACTTGAAAAATAGCGAGTTGTTTGTGTCCTATTCATTGATAATGGATGGAAACAATTTATTACTTACTCGGAATCTGAATATATTATGAAGATATGAATTTCATCAGAATTATTTTGGCCCCAGATTTCGCCTTAAATTAGCTTTGATTATTTGCACTGTCAACCGTGAGGGGCCATATCAAGACAATAAAATAGTCTTATCTATGTTTGGGGTCACCGAGAAATTGTAACTACATTGACCAGTATCGGTCAGTTCATTTCTTAACTTCTTGTAAAATACTAAGTAATGTGTGCTCAAATGTGCACTCGTGCCGAAACGATTTGATCTAACCATGTACAGGATTTTAAATCATCTTGTGAAATACCTTTTTGAAGAAGCACAACAGCGTGCGCAGTTGACGCGTGCGCACTGTAGCTCTACGCAAATGCAGCATGGGACGAAATCCCCAGACGCCAGTCCAACGCTCAGGAATGAAACGACTTCTGTAGCGGTTAATATTTACATGGTTTTGAAAACAGTCCATTCTTTTCTGAGAGAAAAAAAGCGCTTGTAACAGTCCCGGTCGATGCTCTTGCCCGGAATTAACGCTTCACACAACAGACCCGGAATTTTGGAGCGTACATGACCAGCCCGCCGTCCGGGAGGTCTAGGGGAGGAAGCGGGTCGCCGTCCGGTACCTTGAAGGTGAAGCGCTGCATGACAGTCACCGTGAAAATAAACAACTCCATCTTGGTCAGTGCTTCGCCTAGGCACATGCGACGCCCTGGGGATAAACGAGGAACAAGATCGTGAGAAATCAGAAAATTAAAAAGATTTGCATTTAATCTCAATAGGGCTTATCACGATGTAGACGGGGAAAAATAAAGAGTCTTGCATGTCGTTAAATATTCATGTGCGTAGTTGTCTATTTGAACATTTCACCTCACATATGCCGTCGGATATGCACGATTTACATATTAAGATGTACTCGTTAATGGTGTGAAACAGGTATTAGCAGGCCTTGGCTAAATCATTTTTATTTACATTTTGTTGTGAATTATTGTAACGGTCAGCTCACCCAGTCCGAAGGGAATCCAATCTTTTCGGGGCACCAGTGTCTTCCCGTCAGCGGATAGAAAACGCTCCGGTCGACACTCCAGCGGGTCATCCCAGAATTTGGGGCTATTTTGGATGTAGAACACGTTACCAAAAACTGGTGTATCTAGACAAAACAGAAAAAAAAAATCAAGATACGTAACCATGAATGATTTTTCGACGATGTAAGTCTCTTTCTATTCATTACTAAAAAACAGAAATATGTACATGTAATCTGAATTGAAGTGTTTTCGTCGACTATTACGTCGTCAGATCGTGTGCATTTGCAGTCTTGTAGTAACGTTTGCTTGTCGATACCCTTGCTAAAGACACTTTTTTTCTCGTACTGAGATAGGATTGATCATTTTGTGAGGTTTATTATCACCACGATGTCCCAAGTGTCAGCTGTTGGCACTTCTTTGAGGTATATGAACTTTTTAGAATTTTGTTCAACTGCAGATCTAATTGTAGTCATTGCACGTTTGTCATCGCTTATTTTGATTTGTCGAATTCCAAGGGAATTCAATGAAATCTTGTCACGTTTCTGTGAGAGTTTGTGTCGCCACTTGTGATCTATGTGATCGGATTCCCAACTAGTGCTCGTGTGAGAGAGGGGGCGTGGTATTCGTGCTACCTTTAGGGATGTTGTAGCCGCACAGCTTGACGGGCACCCGGAGGTGTCTGAAGATGATGGCTGCCAGAGGGCGAAGTCGCTGGATCTCCATCAGGAAGGCGCAGGTGAAGGGCATCTCCTCGCGTTGCGTGGTGGACGGAACGCCGTCAGCTCCCACCGCACGGTCGACTTCCTCCTGGATCTGTTTCCATGACAACAAGAGTGAATAAATGAAATCAGGAACGACTTTTTCGGGGTTTTTTCGCTGTGTGTATGAAGCTGAATTCCGTGCAAGCAGGCTTAAAACAAGTTTATCCTTTTGAGTCTAAGTTTGTTGGACTTTTTTGACCTTCAGCAACTTTGTTCAAGTCTATAGAAGTTATTTGACCGATAACGATTGGCTGTTTTGATCTTCAGACCAACGAATCCTCGTCAGATCTTGAAATTCTTTAAAAGCCTTCATTCTTTCACCCGTCTTTGACATCTGTCAAAGGTTTTATGACAAACCCGGTGGTTGTTGAGTTATAAAGCCGCGTGAAGATGTTTTTTGAGTGAAGACAGTGAGACTTCCCTATGAGCTTCGTACCGTGGTGCCGTTCAGCTTGTGGCAAGTTCAGAAAGGTGCAAAAATACCCTGGGAAAAGTTTACCTTCTTTTGGATTTCTGGATGTCTCAGCATGTAGATGATAATCCATAGCGTCGTGTTAGAGAGAGTCCCTGTGCCCGCACCGAAGAGATCCGAAATGCTGTGCACGATGCCCTCCTCCGTGTGTTGTATGGGATCGTTGGTGTCAATTCGTCTCTGCATCTCCACCAGGTAGGCGTCCATCATGTCCCTGATGTTGTCTGGATCCAGGGTGGCCTTGTGGTACTTGAGATGCTCCCGGATGAAGTCCTCGTGAGCCTTGAACATCCCTCGTCGTCGCTTGTACCAGCGAGTGTGCCAGAGCGGCGGGATGATGTTGGCGGGCTCCAGTAGGCGCACCCCTTCGATCAGCTCCGTCATGATGGCCAGCTGCTCCTCGAAGGCCTTGTCGTGGTAGTCGTAGCGCGTGCCCAGGCTGATGGCGCAGATGATGTTGGAGGAGGCGTTGAAGAGGAGACTGTTGAGAACCACGGGCTGGCCGTTCAGCCGCTCCATCTCCCTGCAGAAGAACCGGCCCTCCTCGTGGATGCGGGCCTCCAGGCTGCGCTTGCCGAAGCCGAAGCCGCGCAGGGTCTTGACGGAGAATCGGCGGCGTTGTCGCCACCGCTCCCCGTTCTCCCAGAACAGACTCCCTGCGTGGGCAATTCAGATTAGAGTTTGCGAGTCCCCCAAACTTTTCGTGAAATCGTAAATTACCTTCGCAGAAGCTTACCAACATCAAACCAATACCAATCAGCTGAATCGGAAATTTTCGTAGACTGTATAGCTTCTTGAACAGATATGAGCAATCAGAATTAGAAATGTTTTACAAAAAGTTGGAATTTTTGGCGGAAGGACCGGCGGTTTCAACAGACACGTGTATGTTTGACTATGTTGTATTGTCACTAAAATCGTTTTGATTTGATCGAGGCTTATAACCCTACGATTCAGTGATTATAAACCTTGTTTCAGAGAATCTGCTGTGTCCGATGAACCTTTTTAGAACATGAGTGAGACATTGAAGTAATATGAATTTTTATAGACTTTTACAACTTGTAGCTACAACTTTTGTCCACGTTCCTGGCGCGGGTTTGTGTGGGCCTCTTGTTTTGATGGATGTCGATGATGTTGATTAGGTCCTTACCTACATCTCGCTTGCTTTCTAAGACCCAAGACATGATCATGTTGTCCGAGAACTCGTCGGCCATTTTGACGTAGGCCTTATGGAGCGTCTCGTAGTCGCTGAGCATGACCACCAGCTGCGGACCCATGCGGATGCTGAGGATCTTGCCGTACTTGTCGGCCAGCTTGCTGAAGGACACCAGCGGGTCCGGGAAGAGGCCCGGCAGGTACCCGAGCAGGGGCCATCCCAGCGGACCCGGGGGTAGGTTCTTGGGCTTTATGAGGTAGACGAGGAGGAAGACGAGGACGGCTACGACCAAGGTGACGACGTGTCTACTCTCGATGAATGACGGCAGAATGGCCTCCACTGCGGTGTCCATGATTCGAATCAGCGCAGCTCTTGACCTAGCTTTTTACCGTAAATCCCTTGGGCTCACCTTGTTGCAGGTCTACAAGCGTCTGGTCGGATATTTCTCTGCTAGGAGTTGCTACGTGTGATGCTTTTTCGCAAGGTTGTCCTTCTGAATGCATTGTCTTTGTCTTTGGACTAAACTTAGCCGATGTCGATCTTTGGAACTGCAACTTGAGATAAGAAAGGCCGGTGTCGGGTTGCGTACTTTATGGACGAACTTTTGGATAAAAATTATTTAATCTTTTCATTTTTCCAAGTGTGTATACTTTTCGAAGAGTCTTTTTTTTCCTAAGAAATCTTCAGTGAACAAATGTGGTTCCAAGCTATTATGTTCGATTTACTGACCGGCAACTTCACTGGGAGACAACTTCTTTGGTAAATAGGCCTAGTTTTGGTTGCTTAATGTCTCACAACAGATTTTCGGGGATTTTGTAGTAATCTCAAATAATTTGATGTAACACAGGTGTTAACAAAATAATGTACATAAACAGTGGACGCGGAAATGTCTTTTTTTCACATTTACAATGTACATATAGTGATTTTTGTTTCAAAATAAACAAAGGGCAGTTTTTGTACGCACTCGTATTAACACATAAATGCCACATTTATGTCAGCTGCCCAAATTCTTAATTTAGCCAAAATGGGCAAGGTTTGGTCTTGTGGGACTGATCGAGTCAACGAACTCCATGCAAGTCGCGCATATTCAACGTTCTAAATTGGTTTTGCAAATTTGCATTGTGGTGAAAATAGACACGATACCTAGCCCGAAGCAGCATCGTGCTTTGTCTGCGCCAGCTTATTTTAGCTCTTGAGTACTTGACCTTTGATATTTTGTTTATGGATAATGCTGAAGTTCAAGTAGGACTTGTCATGAAAGGGTATCTATACATTTATAGGTATCTATACGTTTGTCCGATGGGCCGGCACTTCGTTTGGTCACGCTGGTGAATCGTTTTGATGTGATTTTAATCAAGTGATTGCAACAGCACATAGCGAGGGGTGTGCCTAATTCAAATCCACAGGAAGAGGGGCGGGGCCTAGTTTGTTCAAATGGAGGCGTTGGGGTCGACAGCACATTAGGACTGAATTGTTTCCAGCAAATAGTAGTTATACAAACCCTTCGGGCCTTTCATATGTGGGAGCTTTCTTCTCTTTTAGCCTCGAGAATACCTGTTAAGAAATTCTTGCTCACATTTCTTGATAATTTCAGTAATGCTTGTTCTCGTTTATTGACGGTTTCACGGGATGGCGCACTTTCTGTCGCGAGCCACTCAACATGCATTTATATGTCTGTGCTCAACATCCCATGAGTGGATCTCCATCACAGCGCCCTCTGTCACCAACTTTAACGAAGGCTGCGTTTATCACGAGGAACTGGGAACAGACATTTTGCCTTTAAAGAAAAATTAGGTCCGTTATCCTTTCCTGAGCTGTACATGACGTTTTCGTCGTCTTGTGTTAACTTTCTGAACGGTGGATGGAGCTTCCTAAATGTGTAGCATTTTTACAATTTGAAAATGCCCAAAAGTTCAAATTGGTTTAAGCTTTAATGCGCTTAATTTCATTTTTTTTTTTGAGCAATTCTTTTCTTATTCCCTTTCAAACTTCTTCTTGTTTCCTCTTTTACCACATTCTGCCACCTGCCTCGATCGGTACATTTTATCGAGCCGTGGCTCCATAATCGAACCCAGCCCCCGGAACAGTAAACTCGTACCACAGCGCCACTTCCTTAAAAAAAAAGCCAGTGTCCTCCAAAATGACTGGGAATTAAGAAGATTAAGCATTCGTGAGCTGGATTAACTCCACGGGGGATAAAGGATATCCTTTGATAACTATCGACCCGTGTATAGCTTTGCAGGCCAAAACACTGCCTTTAAGCCTGTGTTGGGGTGGCATCGCGGTGAGTGAGTGTTTAATATCCGGAATTATTTATATAACTGTGGACAGTTACATTCACGGGATTTCGGAAATGTATAATTTATCGTCTGTTGGTTCAGCGAAAGGGAGATGTTTTGCAAGATGTAGATGTGATTGAAGGAAGTCTTCACAGGACAAGCACCATCCTTGGAGCTATCAGCCGATGGAAGTCAAACGAAAACCCCCATGGAACAGCAGAAGAGAGTATCTGTTTGATGGACAAGACCCACTTGTTGCGTGGAAACTACGTCACCAACGAGATTGGATGTAACAGCGGCCTTGTGTTTGCCCACGTTCGAACGAGACGGGCCTACAATACGAGGGTCGATTGGAGACGACGCTTCAATGCACTGTCAGAACACATCTGCAAGAATACTGCCGTTGTGCCTACATAATCTGTGAAAATTGGCCAAATGGAGGACGCTAAAGCTGAGGAATCTATTTTTAGACCAGAGTTATTTTGCTAAAACCTCCTGTGATTGCTTTGTTGACACCAGTGCTCTTCAAATCATCTTCCTGGAACTGTTTGTCACTTGCGCACCTGACTTGTCGACAATGGGTATAATAATCAATATCTTGCCGATGCCTTCTGTTTACCAAATACCCGACTCTGACTTTAGAACTCCTTTGACGAAATTGCTTCGCATTTTGACATAAAGAGACTGTCGAGTTGGCTGCAAGAATAATACCTTTGGTGCGAAGCGAGAAAAGTGACCAGAAAAACAGTGAAACGAAAGGTCATTTACATCGACACCTTGGAAACTGTCCAACCCTGGATAGCGTCGCTGTAAACGTCAACATAAAAACTGCCAGAAATCGATTTTTAATGAATCAGCATTCTTTGGTAACTGGACTGATATGGTACGATGTCGATTAATTTGCAGAGCACTCGCCATTCACATGACACGTCTCACGCCAAATTAGAAAAATCGCCACGAGGAGGACTTTGGCCACTTTCATTTTCAAGCCTCGAAACTAAAAGATAACGACACTGGATAGCGTAATGAGATTACTAATGATTGCAGGACAGTGTGGCGATGTGGGTACCGCACAACCGAGAAATGTGCAGTGAGTGGTTATATAATACACGCGACCGATCTGTCTTGACTCTTTTTTTTAATGACAGTTAATTTTCGACTCCGTGTGACGACAGGCGCTAGATCCACCTGCTCTTGGATTTGCGGTGATGAAGTCGTGCGTGTCGTGGTAAGCGAGGCAGACAAGTCGTCATTACCGTGTAGTCTGAAGCTCCTCATCGGCTTGATCGCAAGCGTGCGGCGCCGGCCCGTCTGCCTGCCGTAGATACCCCGTGGCGTTGGCTGATGGAACTACGGATTTGGTAAAACATATTGATTCTCTCGAATTTAAAATGGATTTACTTCCAGCAAGGATTTCCTGCACTTTTCCCGAACCCTGCGAGTTATTTTCAAGGCATCTGTTTCACAAAGCAAGTCAAAAATAATGGTGAACATTTAGTTTTGGATGTTTGTGTGAGAGCTCTGTGTTGCTTGATTTAAAAAAAAAGGCCTAACAATAGGTGCTGAATATTCGCGTAAGATTCAGCAATGGCACAGAATTCTGAGGTGTGACTGTAATTTTTATAATGATACCCTGGCATGGTTTCTAAAAGCTGTTGGTTGGCTTGAAGCAAGGGTTTAAACTTAACAGCCATGAGCGTTCAGACTGCCAGTACAAAGCCGAAGGAACGTCGGCTCAGCGTGAACGTCACGATGTCTGTAGTCCACAAGACCAACCGGTCTGAGGATAAGAAGTTGGAGCGTCGCGTGGAGCACTTGAAGCAGAAAGAGCACCAGGACCAGGTCCGACACTGCACTGAGGTCAAGAAGCTGGAGAAGGAGCTAGAATCCATGCAGGTGCAGGTGGAAGCTGCGGGCAGGACCTTCTCAAAGAGGGAGACCGAATTGCAGGATGTGCCGTACCTGTTCAGCAAGAAGATGGCGGCGCAGCAGCCCAGGGCCGTCCGGCAACGGCGGCACCGGGGAGACTCGGCCGCCGCCGCGCTCAACAGAGTGGCAAAGAACGTGGAGCTGAGTGGGAAGAGTCGCTTCCGCTCGGCCGTGATGGCGGTGTGCGTGGCGAAGGGACTCGGTGAAGCCGCCTCCGGTGAAGCAGTCCGAGAGCAGGAGGACCGAGAGACCGAGGAGGGTGCTCCCGGGGAGAACACGGCGATTGAGGGTCAAAACATGAACAGGAGCCTGTCGTCGGCACGGAGTGGGGTGAAGCGGGACAGATTGAGGAGGAAGACCCATCCAGCGGACAGGCCCAACACGAGCCCGGGTAAGACTCTAACACGGAGGTACTCGGCACTGCGTCCACCATCAACGGCCGACCAGACCGGGAGCCAGAGTCAACCTCGACCAGGCTTGAACTCGGCCAGAAGCGTAGGCAGACGAAACACCACCGGGAACATGTCGGTTCGGAGCGCGGAGTCACCGTCACCGACCCCGACCGTAAGCCTGCCGGACCTGGTGGGCGCAGCCCGGGCGTCCATCGTGCATGCCGCCGAGTCGGCCAAGGCGGCCTCCGTGCTCAAGAGGCGGGGCAGCGCCGTCAGCACAGTGACGGCCGCCGAGCGGGAGCTGGAGAGGCGACGGTCCAGTGCCGCCCTCCGTCTCAGGGACATCAAGGCGGACCTGTCGAAGCGGAACGTGGACCTCCAAGACCGCATCAAGCTGTTTGTTCGGACCAGCATGCCAGGAGAGTGCACGGTCAAATCACCCCGACGACTGTTTGCGATACCGGTCGGTGGGGAACCAGCTACCACTAGTTCAGAAATGGATGACTGACATTTTGCTCTTAAGCCGATAATGATCAGTGGATTGAAACATAAAACCCACATCACAAGACTTCAGTAATTTTGTCATATTTTGCAAATATAACAATTATTATATGACTCTAGGGTCAAGATTAGGTACAAATCATTCTGCTGGATAACGTTGTATCCCTTGGATTTTAGCTCCATTGTCTGTGGTTCGATTCCTGGCGTTTCTGTCGTTTAGTCCATAATAAATGAAACATAATTTCTCCAGGTTTTTAGCAAGGATAAAGGTTCAGAAATTTGTAGGTGTGTATTTTCAAGGATCAATCTTGTTGACATTGTTTAGAGTTACGAAATTTACAAACAAGTTGAAATCTAATTCCAACTGAAATCTTTTGTGAGCCAGAGGAGTGGTCGTGGAACTTCAGAAAGGCGGTCGAGCGCCCTCTGTCACTTCTATTTATTGCTGTGGCTTTCTTTTCCGCGTTAACAATGCCACGAAGAATTAAGACACAACAAATAACAATAAATATTCCTTGCTTTAGATGATCAAATGAGCTGCTGTACTTAATTGAAGCAGTTTTACGATTTCAATTTAGAATGTGTCAGTCTAAAATCGATATAGCGCCCTCTATCCTCCACATGCAAGAGAAAAATTGCACACTCGTTTTTGTGAGGTCATGCCTGAACGCTATGGGTGTTCAAATTTGAACCACACCTTTCTGGGTCACATTTTAGGGGATATTTGATTTGTTTGCACTTTCCATTCCCAAACACGTTAAGTCTGTCAAGTCATTTGTACTCGGCAGCCCACGCGTCATCGCTGTTGTTATGCACACTCCCACTGTGTCAACTTACTGTAATCCGGATAACCACGGTAGCGGGATTATCCTTTATTTACACTCGAGATGTTACCGTTATATATAAGCTGGAACAACTATTCCAAAGCCATAACGGTTGACTGTCGTGCACTTCCCGGTTATTCAGATCTGTTACACCATAGATAAATTATTGTCTGATACCAAGACTCCAGGCATACGGAGGTAGTCACAAAGTTCACTGGAAAATCACACAGTCGACCGGTAGAAATAGACATTGCATCTGCATTTCAATTTGATTTGTTTTGTCTGTACCATAGTCTATAAAATAGTTTATTTTTTATTTTTATTTATAACTGATTTACATTTACCATATCCAACGATTCAGTGTGGGTAGTATTAAACGTAATCAGTATACCAGTGGAAATATTTAAAATTGGATGAAATCTAATTGTAGTTTCGCCAGCATGAATGTCAATTTAAAATGGTCGGGTTCCTCATAGTATTTCCATTGAGTTAACCCACTATCATTTATTTTGTCATTGCAGTACTTGGCCAAGCAGTAACGCCATCTCACGCAGAAGCGGAAATATCACTTTGGACCGCAGAAAAGTTTTCCAAAATATCTATTTTGCTTCCATTATTTCATTGTATTACGTTCAATAATCAATCAGACATAAAAAGGAAATTGAGCTTGTTGTAGATTCCTTAGTTTGTGTAGAAAATTCCTCAGCTTCGGTGGGCCTTCTGTCCTTTGCTCTTATATTGTTGGGCTGAAGCCATATTTATTGATCTAGCAAGTAAACATGATCAAGTCAGAAAGCAGGTTGTATTGTGTTCGTCGTGAGCCTGTAGTCATATCCTTGTACGGACAAGAAACCATGCCCCGGTGGATTAACTTTCACCACTCATTCAGAAAGCCAGGAAACTCTATGCAACATCAGCAAACAAACTCAAGCCCTTTCTCGAAGCGGAAGGCCTGGAACGTAGTTTGTTCGCTGGACGTATATGTTTTCTGATGGTTTATCTGACACGCTTGAGTATTTTCTAGACATTGTTAGGATTAGGACAAAGGAGGGAAACACAAACCCAGTGGTAACAGCATTGAAATTCCTTTCTGTCGCACCGCTTCACTGAATTTTAATAAAATTATTAAGTACGTCAACAGCTCGCAGACTTTGCATTATTAAAGCCCACGAGTGAACCTAACAATTTTCATCAAGTCTTAAGCAATGTTGCTCATTATGTTTACTGTACCGTAATACGCAAGCGAGATTTTTCCAGAATTTGTAAGGAATTTACACTTTGGAAGCGTTTTAACATAAACCGAGAGAGCTGTTTTTATTTGCTCTTGCTCGGTCAAAGGTAAGTTCTTAATTACCTTTGTGGTAAAATTCTAAGAGTGGAAAACAGCGTCGTTGTACTTTTCACGGTATCTGATAGACTGATACTGGAGCCATAGAGAAGACGATTCCTTCTAAAATTACAAACAGTTTGAAACTAATCAAGGAGCTGTCTCGGTGAAATTATTAATGACATATGCAAACATATTGCCACAATGCATAACTCATTAATGGATCGTTTCTTTGTATGATATAGCGATTAGTGCGTGTGTGAGGTGAGATCATAATCGAGGATTTGGCGCGCGAGGAGACAGCTTTAGTGCAATTAATTGTGTGACATGCAGATAGGTTATTCGAGAAGTTGTAAAATTCTGCACTTTGGTCGGCTAATTAATAAACATCGCTCACAAGTTAGTGACAGCTTAGACTAAGAAATGGAAAAAAAACATGAAAGCACCTGAGAACCTTGTAGTCAACCAGAGGCTGGAGGGAAATAAGGGGTAATCAATAAATCCAGATACAAAACTGATTAAGAGAAATCAAATGAAAAATTTTGAAGCCATAAAACAGGGCCAAAGATGTGCTAGCCTGTTATAGGCCAATTAGTCTTGCGTGTATTAGTTGATCGGTCAGCAGACGATATTTGAGGATTATGATTTGGAAGAGAACAGAATAATCTCCCCCGGCTTTCCCAAATTGAGCAATTTGAGGTGCTTATTGGCAGGTTTTCAACGTGGGAGGCGTGTGTAGTTTGTATTTATTTCTTTATTTTTTTTCTTAATTTTATTTGTGGGAGAACTCACCGTTCCCTAATATCACTACTGCTCAAAATACCGAACAGGCGCTCCATACCAAGGTATGCCGGCGCTATTAGAGTGTTGTAATTATCAAAAGTTACCGTTTCCATTGTTTATCACCCAGCCAACGTGGCCACCAGGCGATGGACTTTGGTATCATTTGATTTCAACTAACGAGCATATGATGACGCGTTGTCTTGGCAACGGCAATACATTATACAGTGATGGTAACATACTGTGGTTGCACACGGTGAAGTGGACCTCTTATATCAACCTGTTTGAAAGAAAATTATATGTACTTCTCCGGCACAGATTTGTTTTGCGGCCTTACTGGAGTTATTATTTGTTCCGGTCGCATAAATGTCATTTTTTGGTGCTCCTCCTTGAGGGTGTAGCGTTGTTTCTCCAAATCCTGATTTATATGGACGCGTGGGTTGAAATGGTCAGACATCAATGCCCCCAAGCAGACAGAAACTCCATTTCAGACGAGTTAATGTCTGTTGTACTTGTGCGATGAATTACGAGTCCCGAGGAATGTCATGTAAGGTCCGCACAGGTGTTGTTGAAGTGGCCTTCTTTAGATCAAGCGAGTTTCAAGTGGCCGCCATATTGGTTCTTAGAAAATCATTCAACTTTCGGCAAACACACTGTCTGCCTGAAGTTGCAATTGTAGCATCCGCGTCTACAGGTTTTGAGATAAATAATATTGTTCTTCTCGGAACATCTTGTTGGAAATGTACATTTATGGATTTTCGGCTTCGGAGGCACAGACACCAGTAAGGTGAAAGAATGTGTCATGACGTTGACGAATCAATTTAGATTTCTGCGCAGTTTAAAATTCTGATTTACGAAAACGTTGCATGCAAATCAAGTTTCACCACATGTGAATGTATACATAAATAAGGACACAAGGGGTTCAAAAAGTAGTAATGTTTATTGTTTCTTCGGATTTTTGGAAAGGGAATTATCTGTCAAAGATCCCATACATGAATTAAAAAACTACGAAGGAGTGTACATTTTGTGCGTTACATAATTCATTATAAAAGCGGCATTTTGACATTTCGACCCCAAAACTGAAAAATAAATCATACCCTGAGTAAAAACAGATCTCGGAATGTATCTCTCCACGCTAACTTTTGAACTTTATCAGCGGAACAAAGCCAGTCTTTTCTTCCCGTCGAGTGTTCAGGGCTAGAAACTCTAGTGGCTCTTTGATAGCACAACAAAGACCACCCTGGCAACGGACTGGCCCCGATATCGACGGTGAACAAAGCGGGCTGTTGACCACGGTGTCTCCCGCTAACAGGCCGGCAAACAGGAGATGGGTAATTTATCTTTAAACCTGGGGAGTCTTGTCGACGGCCTTTAGAAACTGTGCCAGATAAAACTTTGTATTTGGGTTTGAAACCAGGTTATGCCCTAATGTAGGTGTTGCTTTGCGTCAGTATACTGTGCAAGTACAGTATAATTATGCTTCGCTAGAGTTGATGTCTGGGGTAATTGTGGGCGAACCGGGGGGGGGGCGTTTTTAAGGGAGATGAACATCACTTGGGCAGTAGGCAGAAATTATTTTCTCAATCTGGCAGTGGTTGTAGCAGGAAACCATGAATGACATAAAATGAACCAATGACAATGCCAAATGACCGCCTTGGAATCCGAACTTGCCTGTAAAGTGCACGTATGTTCATAAATTTCTCGAGCAAACAATTTATATTGCAGTCCTATTCATTAATTATTGATGGTAGGGACGGACTACAAACGAGTCTAACTCTGTTAATTTGACCTTTCAAGCCCAAGATGAAAAAGGGATCGTGTTAGTCGATAACACCAAAAAGGGACCCTGCCAGTCGCCTGGATTCCACCATTTCAGCCGGTAGAAAATTTCAGCATCGACACGCTGGCAATTTTTTTTATATTACTGTTTTTCCGCCTGTAAAAATTTGCGATCCGCGATTTTCTGCAGCAAAAAGATGTTTTTTTTTCCACTGGTACTGTTCAACTTCCACCGACAGACGCTTGTGTCAAGGATGCTTTTGGAAATACGTATCCATGGCAACTCACCAAGGCGATTTGGACGGTCACATGGTGCCATGAGTAATCTTGACGGTGACTGATGATGACGATCTTGATTTGGGGAAAATGTTGTAGTGACGGTTGCTGTCATAACTTCGGGTGCAAATGAAAAAAAACGACCACGGCTTCACGTTGCTGGCGTCGTGGCATGGACTGAATCTGATGGAGCTGTGAAAGCAAACCAGGTTGGTTTTTCACTCCTGCTTTGGATTAGAAAACAAATAAATACGCAGGATTGCCACGAGCACGGAAAGTTGGAATGCGGACATTCTGGTCGACATCCTTATTCCACGCTCCGTTGGTAGAACAAAAATAGAATTCCATGTTTAATCGCGGCAGTGATCGGTTCATTACGGAGCCAATCTATGAAGCAAAGTTCTATGAGCTCTCTTCCATTAGAAATGGACATATAATCGCACAGGCTGCTCAAATATGACTTTGTACTTAACGCGGTACCGCGGGTAACCGACGCACCTCAGAGAGCGGCGATACGTGACGGTTCGGACCGGGTGCATTTTGGAAGTGAGATGCGGTTCACGCTGGTGCCGGGAAATATCTGATGGAGAATTCCAAAACTAGAATAGCGGGTTCAGACGATTCCACGAGATTAGAAGCAAGATTGAACTTACTTCTGCGATTTATTAAAAAATATGTATGTCGTGGACGAGTCTTAGAAAACGCCGGGACTTCAGTACCAGCTAATGCATCGTGTTTGACGCTGACAGAAACTCGAGTTCTGCGTGTTTAGTCTACTGGAGTGAGTTTTATTATTGTGGTTGGCATGACAAACGATGCCGATCTCCTGAGCAGCTTTGAAACTGTTATCAAAGCGGATCCAATGAACATACTTTTATACACCAAGAACAAAACATACCAGAAAGTATGTACGAAGTAAAAATCACAGAGATGGTAGCTAGCCATATGAGATTACCGATTTTGGAAGACACTTAGACTGACCGACAAAACAAAACTCAAATATTCCCTCCAAAAGTACAAGAAGGGCAGAAAGTTTTGAGACAACCAACGTTGAAATAATGGAAGGACCTTTACGGTTCACGACGGCCATGGGGGACGGCCGACCCAAGGCGGTGAAGGACCCCTCGGCCCCTTCTGCGCCGGAGGAAGACGCCAACAGGGCACGGCTCCCCGCCGGAGGATACTACGATGACAGTGAGGCCAAGCTGGCCAATCGCTACGAAGACCGGCGGTTGGCCATGGCCATACAGGGGATCAGCCTAGAGCGGTGCCGTACAGTGGCAGAGATCGAACACGGCAAGAAAACGGTGAGTTTTGTTGGGAGATTTTGGTTTGTCTGCAGGACGCTAAGAATCCCTAAAAAATACTGGATAAAAGTAAACTGAGTTTTGAAGCGCGTGCGTCTTTTTGAAAACGATTTTGGGTTAGCAATAATTGAAAAAAATAAATTGCACGGCATCTTTCAAATTGCTCCAAATACAAGGCCAGTAGATCGTTTCAGACGATGGTTTTACTATTCCCGACACTGCACATAAACATTGTGCCACTAAACAAAGTCTAAACCCTTCCATTTGTCCTAACAGGTGCGCAAAGGCTTCCACAAGATCCTTTCACAGCAGCAATTACTAGATGTTGCCCGGGCAGATAACGTCGTTGGGTCCCGGCATCCACCGCCCAGCGACACACCGCGCTCGCCCCGTCCGCCAGCCTACCGCCGCCCGCTCAGCAGCAAGAACGCTCGCGTAAGTCCCCAGACTCAACTTCAGTCATTTATTTTTTTCCCTTAAAGAGGCCCTCTTACAACAAGTTTACAGTTGCCGCCTCTAATTTCCTGCCAGGTGCTGAAATTCTCTTCGCACCCATGCATTTGAAAATGGGTCATTTACAGGAACGCATAATTTCAACTCAATTTAACTTCTGTGGAAAGTTTTAACATGATTTCAACGCTTGAATCAAAAGATTTTGGATGTATGACTGAAACTGCTTTCACAGGATGACGCTGAAAATGCTACCTTTCACTTTCAAACAGTAAATTTTAAAATGAACAACTCTGCTTATGCGAGTGTCCGTGTGGCATTTAAAGAGGCCGGAGGTTCTTATACCACTTCAATCAGTGTTCTTTGTTACACCGAAAAATTTACATTTAAATGAGTTTTCCATTGTCTTCTATTTGACCAAGTTAATTTTGTTGTCATTCTGGCAGGCTTCCTCAACATCAAGACAATATCTTCATCGTAGCCCCTCATCGCCAAATTTCAACCCCAACTCCTTAGATGCTAAGAGCACTGGAAGGAAGTCGGATCCTGGACCCCTGAGGAGGCTGTCGCCTCATGAGCCAGAACAGAAGATGAGAACTTGTGAGGGGTTCCGTGCCTCACGACCCTTGACTTCGGGTGGTAGGAGAACAGTTGGTGTCCTGCGTGGGGATGACGGTGGAAGAAGGGAGGAGGGATTTGGAAGGGGAGCAGGACCTACATCCAAGCCCCACAAACCGGGGGACGGTCGCAGCAGGGCCAGGACAGCTCTTGGGTTCAGGCAGAGATGCCGGAACCAGCACAAACTGGTTCCACCTGGTTCCAACCAGATCCAGCCCAAACCGGTTCGGCCCAACCACATCCAGCACCTACCGACTCAGACCAGTTCAGCGCAGACGAGTGCCAGCGAAGATGACTCTAACACCGATGATGATACTGATGATGAGGTGGTCAAAAGGAAACCGAGACAGCGTTCCACGAGTGCTTTTGGGGCTGACCAAGTACACCTCATGTCCTCGTCGGATGAAGAACCGGACCTACTTGCCGGGCAGGGGGTGATGCCACGGCAGCGAAGCAACTCCATCCACAACCGGCCCCACTCCACGGCGACGAGTCGGTCACGACGGGAGCTCAGCCGGCTCACGCACATCGACGCCATCACAGCCGCTGAAATGGCCCTCCGGAGGAAAATGTGGCTGGCGAAAAAGGAGTCCCAGAACCACTTTGGGGATGTGGCCCTCCAACAGAAGGTCCAGGAGTTCATCACCAAGTTGGACGGCGACAAAAAGAAGGCAACACAGCAGCTGATGACATTTCCAAACACGGATCAGGCAAAGGAAGAGCACTTCGTATTGCCAGCATTGTGACAAACTCCGCTCCTCTCCCATCTCCTCAACTCATTCTTTCGATTAGATTCAGTTGCAATCGACCTCACACGACCTACTCTTGGCAAAGCAAGCTTAACCCAACTTGAAAAAGGGAGAGTCTGATGCCAGACAGAAAGAAGAAGAGGGAAACGGTATTACAAGAACTACGTATCTTGTTCACAGAAGGAAGACGCCGAGAAATTTGGAGAATCTTGGGCCCGAGTGCCCAAAGCGCGGATACGTCGGAAATTACAGGTTCCAATTCCCCATCACTAAAATTTTCGTTGTTCATGCATTTCTTTATATAAGGCTTGTCTTTTGGCTGTCAGAAATGAAGAATAAGGAATGTGTTCGTCAGATTTCATACATTGCTTAGGTTATTTTCTGTCAAATGAATCAGAGAATCGCTTTTATTTGACCTTTTGACATAACTGGTATAGTTCATTTGTATTTGAGTCGCCAGTAGCATTTTCATCAGAACTTATGTACCTGTTCTTAAATCTGCAGTGTGCATGACTGCATTAAAAATGAGAAATGGTTAAGAAGTGTTTGAATAAATGCAAATTTAACAGAAACAAGTCATTTTGAAGATTGTTTATTTGTTAATTTTTGAAAGCAGAGGCACTAAGAATGTACTAGCCACCTTAGGGACTGTTACTAATCTTTAGGCTTAGAGATAGGAAACAGCTAAAACAGAGAATTTCTCTAGGGCTTGTTCAATTTCCCCCATATTATTCAAATTCAAAATATTCATTGTGAATGTCCTGTCAAAGGTTACAAAGTGTTTTGTGTGTGTTTATATAAAGCTAACGATTTTCGTGCAATTTGAGAATAAATTTCTACTGCTTATAAATATGCCCAGTCATTCAACATGAAGTTGGAAGTTAACACCTCCTGTGATTTTTTTAAAGTATTTAACTGAGGTCGATTTTCAGGGTTTTATTATTAATGAATCATCTATAATCATAAGACAATGAATATTCATAGGATAATGATATTGCCAGTCAATGTACATGTACAATAACATCACATGCTGTATTCGGCTGGTAACCAGCCAAATGCTAATTTCCGAAGTTTCACAATTTTTCCTGCAAGATATATCTAGTGAGCCAGAAAAACAGACTGGTCACTTCAGCTTTTCAGCATATCAATGTTACGATAACTGTCAAGATCTCATGGTACCAGACAAAGGATAACAACAGTCTTCAATTAATCTGCCCACTTTAATCCCCGCCCCTTCCCATCTCCCGCCCCCTTCCCCTGAATGCTACCTGTAGTTGTAATCTATCATCCCAGGAATCCGGAGGCAAATATTGTAGTAGGCTTGGCAAAGGAGGTTGAACTCCTCCATTGTTAAAGTCATTGGCCGTCTCATTGGGTCGATCGCCGTCTTCTGGAAAATCTCTTCTGTCAGGTCAGGCCTCTCCAAAGGAAAGAGACTTCTGAAAACGGGCAAAACAGAAACATTTGAAACTAAAGATTCCAATTCCATCCATACTGACCCTCTGAAAAAGAATACTTGAATCAGGACCCAAAGTAAAACATAAAAACGTTATTTTATCCACAGCGCTCAACTCTCGACTGAACTCTTGACCCCAAAACTGAGTTTTGAGCTCACAACTTCCAACTTACATCTTTGACTGCAGACAAGAAACTAAGTCTCAAACCAACACCAACTAATCTTTGAACTTAAGATTGGCGAACCCAAAGTACTCGCAAGCAACATCTAAACACTCACTCAATTCCTCGTCTGCAGTACTTTCTTCTGAAATGGAAGACTGAACGGACCAATTTCTCGACCAGCTTGAACGGCAGGTCGATGAGCGGCTCCTCCAAGGGCGTAAAGTGGACCACGCCCACATCCACCTGCAAATCAGACAAAATATAATATACTTGTTCTCTCAAAGTTTTCTTGAAATGCGCGAGCAGTGACAATTGAGAAGTTAAATTGGAAGGGGATTCCAGGTTGAGACAAGTCTTTTTGAGGGACACGTACGTCTGGTTTGGGTACAAAAGCCGTGCCGGGTATGGTGAAGCAGTGCTTGACTTTACACAGATGCTGAGCCATGATGGAAAGACGGCTCCGCTGGAGGTCTTTCACAGGTGCGACCAACCTCTGCGAAAATTCACAAAAATCCAAACAAAAACAATAAAACTTTGAAAATCACAGGGTATTGGCAGTACAACGGAGAGTCTGAACAATGATTTGGCAAACTGGAAACCTTGGACGTCACATATGCTTCAGTGTGCTTGTAAGACAATGCTATTTTTAAAAAATACTTTTTCAGTTTTTGTATGCCTTTGTAAAAGTGAAATGCGGACTAAAAAGTTTGTCCATTATTTTAAGAGTGTTGGTCTTTGTTCTCAGACCCTGTTACTTTGCAAAGGTCCCTCAGAGGATACCTCAGCGACTTCCTTCTGAAAGGTCAGCAGCATACTGGTCCGACCAAAGACAAAAGGCCCTCTGCGATTGGACAGAGCTTCCAGCCAGCGGATTATCAGCGGCGTTGACACGTTGAATGGGAGATTGCCAATGATGTGGAAATTAGGAGGATCTGAAATAGCCAAGAATAGAGTAAAAAATGATGTTGATCCACAAGGGAAAAAAACAAACATGATCAATTTAGGTGACAGAATCTATGGGCCACAGGCATCAATAACATCTGGTTGTCAACAATCCAATACATTTCTCTAATAAACATATGCCTTAAAACCCATACAGAATTCCACATCTTTGATGAAGTCTTTGAAAAAGGAAATGTAACCTCAAATGGGTTTGCCCGTCTCCAATATGATTTCATTATCAGCCTCTAGAGGGCAGCATACAAGGTACTAGGAATGGTGGTAATAAACCTTCATGCCAGGCTTTCTTCAAGTTTTCAGGAAAGACCTCTTCCATGTTGAATTTTAAGATATCCCCATGGATGACCTTTAACCTTTCCTCTGCTGCCTCAGAAAGCATCTACAGGGAAAAAATTGAAATTACAAATATCAAAAAAGGTCAGTACTCAGGCAAAATACTATCATTACTAATATATTCATTATGTGCCTATGTTCAAAAGCATTCGTCTCGAGCAGAGACTGGGGATGAATTTCATTGAGCTGACTGGTAGAGAAATTTGCTAAGCACGGGAAATGTTTCCTTAGCAGGAACAGATTACCAGCCGAAGTACCATGCAAAGTGTGTTACTTGAGACTGGTTCCCTGCTGATTTTTGCTTGTGCAAAAATTCTGTTAAGCAATTTTTCCATGACTTTAGGCCAAGATGTGTGCACATTCCGCTGAAAGTTAGATCTAAAACCGGAAGGATGCATGTGCAAGAAACACCGGAAACTTGCAGTGAGTTCCTTGGCTCCCCTGAGTAATTCGCACCATGAGTCCCTAGCTACTCACTTCAAGACTCGGGAGGAAGCGACGATCTTTCTCCACAACCGTCAGGCTGGCAGCACCTTGGTTGAGTATGGACCTTGTGATGCCCCCAGGGCCTGGTCCCACTTCACACACATGGGCACCAGCCAGCTTGCCTGCTTGCCGAACAATTTTATCTGTAACAAAAGGATATTTGTAATTGTCAACTGATGAAAATGATATGGTGTTTCAGTCAAGGGTCAATGCCAAGCACCCCACTGCAAACAAACAATGGAAAAGTGTCATATGTGGACAACACTAATTTTCCCTTAAATTGTTATATTACAGCCAAAAGAAAAATATAACATGCCCTGAAAAAGTGAAGAAAAGAAAATTCCCAAGCATTTATTTAGAAAACCCTTGGGGTTTTTCAGACAAGTCTCATAGGTTTGTGCACAGCGGCATCAACTTATGATCAAGTGTTATCCGTATATGGAACTCTTTCTGAGACAATTTCAAATGCAAATCATGACAAATGGAAGTTATGTTTTGTGAAGTTGGCTTTCATACTGAATGTGAAATAAATCTCATAAATATTCAAATGAAAAAATGTTTGCTGATCATGTAAAGCATGAAAAACTAACTCATGTAAAACTAACACTCGGCAATCAGTCCAAAGATACAGGACAAACCACAGCAGGGATATTGTACGCCAAATATTTAACAAGCAGCAGCCATACAGTGCAGTGCATTCTTTCGCACGTAGGCCCCTACCCGTCAAGTTCATGTCCAACAGGAAATTCTGAGACAGCTGCCGCTCCGCCCTCAGTCCGTACAGGCGAATGATGTCGCGAATCGTTGGAAGAGGTGGTAAGCGAAGATTGGCCATGCTTTCATCCGCCTCGAAACGACCCCTTCCCCTTCACAAAGCTATCATCAGATACAACGACAGAATTCTTTCAGCTTTCTTCGTGAAGTTAAAATATTGTTTGTAACACTGGGCTGTAACGAATACTAAAAAAGTTGCTGCAAAAATAGTCACAAAAATGTCAAAACACCCACAACGCACAACTACTACCCACATGGTTTTGTTGTTATGACCTCTAACCTCAACTACCTAGCTAACCTAATATTATTCTATTAAAAGACTGGAGAGACATATAACTCAACTGGAACAGGAATTTTATTTCTAAAGTATAATAAAGGATAAGCTTTTTGCAGATTTATCAATATAAATAATACAAAGGGGTTTTAATTTAAAGAAAAACAAGAAGCTTGAAAGGTCTCAGTCAGGGTTACCAGCAACGCCAATATTGGCGGTATGATTGCTTGGTTACTAGGCACGCCGCTGGGATACCAGACCAACCCAAGTTATTTTGACGGATTGAGGGAGTGAGGTAAATTTTTTCGGGTTCTCAATAAATTTGAACAAGGAAAATAAGATAATCCACAATCAGAATCATTTTCATCACACGTAACGCCAGTTCTGTAGCTTTTATAACTTTTCGCATAAAAATGTACTTCACTGGTGTATGATACAAAAAAGAGAGTTCAAATTGGAAGTGATGACCACGCTGATACATCGTTTTACATGTAACTCGGCTCGCTCTGGGCTCGTCAAGCGAAATGGCTGCATCACGTTGACATTGCTGCGTGTGTCCACCCTGGCTGGGTCTTGTGTGCCGTTTTGTTACACACATAGTGTACTGGACACATGCTGGTCGTGCTAGAGGAGTAGGCCTAAATGGAGAGGTGTTTTATTGAGAAATTTATTTGATACTGATTACTCTGTCAGTGACAGGCCTAATACGTAGTAAAAGGCCTAGGCTTATCATGATTTTGAAATCTCGGAACCATTTTGTGAACGAGGAGTAATTGCAGAATACTCTGCATGTCTGCCACTCTAAAAAAAATGCCCCCTGGAATGACTGGTTATGTGGGTACAAGGTGGAAATCCCTTGAGAAGAGTGTGACACTTTCACCTGTACCTGGCTATGAGGTTGATCTTGTGGGATGGCGGGGTATTCTGCAGTTGAGCTGTAAATGGCATCTGCCCCTTTAACATGCCCAAGTGAACCATAGACCATGAGACAGGCATGCAACTTTTCCGCAGATCAGCTGATTTCCTCATTTTTCACTTCACATTGGTCCCATAAGGAATTGAAAAACACTGTACAAAATGTTGGAAATATTGGAGCTTCCTCGTTTTTTGTTTTGTCTAAGTTGCTTACCTGATGAGAATGAACATCCCAGTTTTCCGCCCACCGCCGCATACTGCTGAAACAGCTGCCAAAAATGTCATTATTTTCCTAAAAGTCATTTTTTCAGGAAAATCAATATTTTTCCCGTTGGGAATGGTTAAAAAATGGCTGCAAAGTAAATTAGGAGTTCGTAGTGTGCCTGCCTACAAATGGTATGATGCAAGACAGACTGAGAGCTAGTCTACTTACATGTATTTATTTCAAGGTTGCTTCCCTTTGCATGGACGTGTACTCGCTATTGATGTGTGGTATGTACACCGACTTGTACTACTCAACAATGGCGATGCGCTCCAAATAATAAGGAAAAAAAGCCTCATGGGTTTTCAGAATTGTCCGGATGGAAATCCAGGATGTCCATTCTCATGGCCTTAGTGGAAATTTAGGCCTAGGCCTATCATGGGCTTTGGTTAGCTGATTATTCATTGCATTTAGCAGTGTTACTTATTGTAAAGGTCAAGTTCCTCAATTAATCTCTCTTCTTTATTCTTGTATTAAGGAATCGGAAGCCAAGGCTACCTGAGTTTGAAACTTCAGGCCAGCACAGAGTTCGTTAAGTAGTGGTGCCTTTCAACCCAGCACATCAGCAGCAAAACTATCACTGCTTACTCTGCCAATCTGAAGGATGACATGCACTTAGCTGACCAACTCTAGAGCACTACGACTTACATCTTTATCCAACATACACTCAGAAAGAGACGCATCAACAAATAGGCTTATGAAATTTCTCACCTGCGTTATGACATTGTTCCTGTGTGGGTATTTCTGTTTATAAATCAACTCAGCTGATTCAGCAAGAATGAAAAGTTTGCTGAATTTTTGACCACACAGCTCACTGCAGCATGCTGCCTGGTAATTGACCAACTTCAGTTCTGTGGATACTGGAATTGATCGGCACCCGACTACGTTCAGTCCCGTGTGAATGAACATCAAATACCTGACGACCCTTAGCTGAGCAGTTCCAAACTTTATTAAATCACCTTTTCATCAGCAACAGTTTCTGCAGACATTGTCATCTGACTTGATCGCCTGTGGCTGACAAGAAAGCAATGGGGATCGTTGATTTCTTCAGCAAGATCTTTGGTAACAGTGGCAGGAAGGCCCAGGTGCTGTGCGTGGGACTCGACAACAGTGGCAAGAGCACAATTATCAATGAACTCAAACCCAAGGACGTGAGTACAGTGGTCTGTCCTCAGCACCACAGAGCTAGAAGGGGACTGGCTGATAACCCATCGCTGTCATAGTTATCCAAAATCTTATGTATTTAATTTGTAAAATTGGAGGATTTAAGAGTTGACTTGATTTAGAACCTCATCCCAAAAATGAAATAAGTCACTAGAGACGGTTACCGAAACTTCAAAATATTTTTAATTTTGGGATCAGGTCTCAACAAAAGTCAAGGCTTTGGTCGATATCATTTTGTTCTCTTCCCTGTAGACTCAAGCAGAGGATATCGTACCCACGATTGGTTTCACGGTGGAGAAGTTCAAGTCCACGTCTGTCAACTTCACCGTGTTTGACATGTCGGGCCAAGGCAGATACAGGAACTTGTGGGAACACTACTACCGGTCAGTTGCATTTTTGGGGTTCAACTCCAAGATTTAGGGTCTTTTACTGCTTTGTATGGTAGCATTTGAAGAGACTATGTGTCTTGTCACACATGCATAGGTCATGCCTTCCTCTATCAAAGTTCATATTGAAAGGACTGTTTGTCTGTGTTGGTGCTTGAAATTGGACTCTGTTCCTAAGCAAAAGCGGGCGCTCTCCACCTTATTGAGGAGAGAGAGAAATGGGCCTGTTCCTGGTCACTCAGTTCTAGGCCGTGTCCGAAACGGGCTTCCAGAGCTACGGCTAGGTCTATTGTCTACGCGTCTCCACGCATTTCCAATGGAGCAGAGACCTAGCTCTAGACAAGATTCGGATGCAGCCCCATAGACTGTAGACAGAGAGGGCGGGAAATAGTCTACAAGTGAAACTTTCACTGGTTTACATACATAACTATCGCTCAGGAAGAGTCACTGCATACCAGGGAAATGCCTCGCATTGACTGTAAGCCCTTGTTGGAATCATCAGGCTTTGGCTGGGATAAATACCAGAATACACGTCTATAGGAAATGGCCACAGCCAATTTTGGACACGCCCCGATGTTTCACATTAATTTTTCGTTGAAGGGGTTCCTTTGAATGAAGGTCTCAGTCAACACTGTGTTTAATTTTTGACAATTTTTGCTTTGGTCAATTTCAGTGAAGCCCAGGGCATCATCTTTGTGCTGGACAGCAGTGACAAATTCCGCATGGTGGTGGCCAAGGAAGAGTTGGACATGCTGTTGAAGCATAAAGGTAACGTAAGGTAGCGTTGTAACGGCTGCGGCTGGGCATAGCATGCGTGACTATGCGAGGCACCGGCTAGCGGCTGAAGCCTTTTCCCACAGATGTGTGTATCGCAAGTCACAGCCCGTTAATATGGACATGGCCGAATTCTCTGCCTCCGATCACACTCTCGGTATGGTTTGAGACCAGCTGTTTCCTTCCTGACTTTGGGCATTATTCAGTTATAGCACGCACAGATTCCAGGAACCTTATGTAACGGAAAGCTCAGGAAATCTATTCTATGACTCTCGCATGCATCCCGCAAAGTGCCCTTAACTGTATGCTGCACGTAGCCGACCGATTTCATTTGTCAACTCAATATCACTGCAGATTTGAGCAAAATACCAACATGAATAGGGGCACATGGCTCAGTAACCATTTATTGAAATATTTGGCATGTTGCTACAACAAATTCTGATTTTTTAACCCCTTCACCCCCCTCCCAATTTTCTCAGACATAGCCACGAGGTGCATCCCCATCCTCTTTTTTGCCAACAAGATGGACCTGAGGGACGCCCTGTCCTCCGTCCAGTGCTCCAAGGGGCTTGAGCTGGAACGCATCAAGGACAAGCCTTGGCATATATGCGCCAGTAACGCCCTGACAGGAGAGGGGCTTCATGAAGGCATTGAGTGGCTCACAGGTGAGGAAAAAAAAAGTCAACTCAGGATTTTTGATATTCAAATGAGATTAATGTACTGATTTGTTTGAGTGGCTCACAGGGGAGAAAAAAAAGAAAGGTTAGGATCTTCTGTATTCGACTGAGATTAACCATGTTAACTTATCAATGTTTTTTAATGGCTCACACAACAGGTTGGAAAAAGAGAGAGGTTTAATTTGTTTGTTTAATCTGAATTAGAATATGTATTGATATGTTCCTTTCTTGTTAAAGTGCTTCTCATTTTCAACTTGAAGAAGTTTCCCCCTCAAAAGAATGATTTTGTTAGCTGTATACTATGTGGTCATCGCCTTCCAAGAGTCTTTAGAAAGACCTGTAGTTTTACTCAGGTGGGATTAGAACCCACAACCTCCTGATTATCAGTGCAGACACCAGTAACCACCCTGCCAACAAGCTGCTTTCAAGAGCTTTGAAGGGTGTAGACTTGCTTGTAGGGATTAGCATTGCATTAATTGAATTGTAGTATTTTGTTTTCAATCGTGTTTCTTTTCCAGATAAACTGAGACGGTGATGAGGGGAAGAAACAACAGACACGGTGGTAAACAGAGTGAGGAATAGAGGGGAGTATCTCAAAATCTCAGCTGTTTCGCTGGGAGTATATTTTTGCTCTGAACAGGAACAAACACTCTACTCTGTAGAAAGTTCACTGCTTGGAAGTGCTGGGTCTCCTTCATGGGCGCCTAACTGGGATCTGTCTGCTTCAACAGGACATATGCTTGGAATAGGGCTCCGTCAGAGTTACTATGCTGTGGCTGAACAATAACATGTTAAACATGAGAGCCTATTGAGAACGGAGTTAGCCGCTAGCTGGTAGTCTCCATAGGCGACTGTGTTATTTACCAGTCACGGCCAGGCAATTCGGACGCAGCCTTTTGCTTCTTCTAACCGGGATCCCAGAGGGCAGTCAGTTAAAACAAGAATGCCATTGATTTCAAACACTCTGTAACCTCTTGCTGCTGGGGGACCCGTTTTCGAGCACATAGGCTTTATACACGGAGCCAAGGAACCCGAAACAGGACAAAGGGAACTGGGCCTTGTAACAAAAGACAGTACTCAGAACAAAAGACCAGGCTGCTGGGTATTAACGACATTTTTTCACTCTCAGTAGTGGAGATAATCCAGCCTTGTTTTGAAACAGTATACCACGGTTTGGGGCATTTAGAGCGAGCGGATTACCACCGGGGACAAAAGTGTTCCACCACTGCAGCGATGAGCCACACAGCACCGCTGCACGCTAATCTGGCCCCTATTGAAAAGAGGTCAGCAGCGCACTGTGCCAGGTTCATGAACAAAAGAAAGTTATATAACACTGCACAATCTGGGCTCTTTTTACAAGGCTGCAGGCCTGGCTGAAATACTCGGGCGTCAGTAGATTTTGTCTGTCAGGCTAGATTGGCCACCAGACAGTAATTCATGTGGGTGTTTATCCATTAATTGATAATGATGAATTTATGAAGAATTTTGAAAACTGAAAATCTTGGTAAAGTCCCGATTATGTGCACTGCATTTTTCAAACCAACCAGCAGCAAGTGGTTAAAGTAAAAAGGACCACAAATGCAGCATTATTCAATTGCAACATTTCATTTTCTTCAAAGTTCATTTTTTTCACTCACATTTGCTTCACTGATTCATTTTTTCAGAAGACACAAAACACTATCGGACTCCAGGTTGGTTTTCCGGTTTGGTTTTTGTAACAAATGGGATGCCAATTTTTGTCATGGCATCAGCTTCAAGAATGAAATTTCATTTCAGTGAGACAAGTTGCTGAAGGTCTACTGTCTTTGTACACAGTTAATGATTTGCAGGGTCTGTGAAAGGCCCAAATTTGCCTTCTTATTGACCTACTTTGTATTAAGGAAATGTTCCCTGGTCAGTCTGTTTGCGTGCCTAGTTTATTGGCTGAGAATTCAGAACATTGGTATGTTTTTCCTTCGGCTTAAAAATGCATTTGAAGCCTGCTCTAAACAAAAACAGTAGACATTGCTAGCCAACCAAATCAAAACAGCAGGCTGATGTTGTAAGTCAGTTGGTTTTTTATTTCAGATGCTAGTCAAACTCAGAAGTACAGGTTTAGCCTCCTGTAACGTTGATCCTGTTGTATACACAAAAAACTTGTTATTTATCAATGAAACAATTTATGCAAACCATGCACATCTACTTAGTCAAACCTTCGACTTAGTGCAGATGAGTGGATAAAAATCACATGTGATTGAAATTGAATTAGTCTTGTATCGCAAAAAGAGAAGTTTTTTGATGTTTCACCAAGTGCCACACTGTACATGTACATTTTGCATCATTTCTCTGTTACCAGCACATTTCAGTACAGTAGCCAAAATGCAAAACTGCAATACGGGCGATTCACAATAGTGCGCCACCAACAGTTTGCAACACGTTGGCCAATCATAACGCACGAAATTTGTCAACCCTTTCCAAACGCGCATTGGGTTGACAAATTTCGCGCATTGGGATTGGTCAACGCATTGCAAACTCTTGGTGGCGCACTATTGTGAAACGGCCGTGTTGCATAGAATGTAATTTCACAGTTATTGAGAAAGCACGTAGTAAATAAGTAATGTATATTGTGAGAAAGGGAAACAGATAGTTGGAAAAAATTAGAATCTTGCATGAAAAGATGTCTTTCTAGATCCTGTTGTTTATGAGGGTGTAATTTTAAAGGGATTTCTACGACGGATGGGGACCAGTTTGAATGGTTCATAATTATTCGGCATTATTTGTCTACCCTTTTTTTCCCCCGTTTTTGTTCACATCACTTAGAAGTAACAGATTTTAAGAGGAAAGGTTTGGAGAGCTAACAGGTTTTGCTTTACAAAAATCTGTTCAACGTAAAGTTCCGAAATGCATATGAAGTGGAAAAAGTTACTGAAATTGAAGTGCAGTTTAAATTTCATGTCAGAAAAACAGTATACCTTGAATGATGTTGCAGTTTCCCTGAAGGGGAACAGGCAGAACTTTGTTTTGCATTTTTTTTCTCTACATATGTACCAAATTATTTGTATGCAGTAATATATTCTGCTCATTTTTCTGAAACTGTTTAAGATTTCTTTCACTGATCGGTTCTCTCTGTTAAGATTCCAAAAACTGTGTGGGATTAATTAATCAAGATTTATCACAGTAACTCAGTACTTGTAAAATTGTTGTAAATAAACTGATTGTGAAGTGATACATATTTGAATATTGGCCACAACAATATAATTATTGTGTTTTGATATTTTTTCCCCTGATCATTTTTTTAATTCATTTTCTCAAACTTGCAAATATGCATGACAATCTTGATTGGAATAAACAGAATTATTTTTGAAAAACAAATTATGGAAAGCCCTTTGATCATCTTGGTTATGTAAGATCTTGTATGCAAGATCTTTTCTTACTTTCTTGGATCACCACGCGGAGTTGGACTTATCGCCATTAACTATATATAGCGCCCTCTACGGGCTTTTTGGGCAAGTTTTATGCCGGCAGGAAGTTGTACTGTACGGTGGTATTGAAATCTTAGGTTGACAAAGAGAAACAATGGCTTTGATGTTTTTTTTCGAATAGAAAAAAATTGTATCAAAAATATTGCACAGATATAAAGCTAAGTTGAATGGTAGGGCTGATTATCGACAAAATGAAGCGAACTTCTGCCAAACTTTTTCTTTACGAAACTGATATGTAGGTTATGTCGCATTGAAACAACCATCAAATTTCAACACAACTTTGAATTAGCATCTCACATCTGGACTACTTTTTGTCTAGAAATTGGAATAAATATACTTAGTTTTGAAATTACATGTTCAAACCAAAATTATTATTTCGGTCTACTAAAATAAAATTTACGTCAGGCCCTCTCTACTTCAGTAATGTTAAATTCAAATTTTTCCTCTCTCTTCCTCTCCAGTAGTTTACAGCTGTTTATAATTTGTAACGCTTGGTTGAAAAGGTTTATTTAGTCATTTTAGTGCATGACTCATCTTTGTGTTTGATGAAGTAGTTCCATATCCGTTAAGCGGTGTAGCATAGTGCCAATAAAACAATTGTCTCCTAGAAATTACTGTATATCCGATTTTGGGTGTGGCTACTATGTCTTGATCAACAGTCTGAATAATATTCACTCAGGCCTTGCTCAAACGAGTGAATAATTGAGCTGAGCATTCATTGAGCTTTTGTTTCCCTTGAGGAGACAACAGGTGTGTGTTTACGTTTTCACACAGATCAATCATTTATGCAGAGTTACCGGTGCGGAAAATAATCACACCAATCGAAAATTTGCTCACAAAGAGGTCGACCTACCACAAAGCTTCTCTTATTAATCGAGGTGGTGAGCGACCAACCACGAAGCTTGTTTCATTGTGTTGGATTGTGTACATTGACTGCAGTTGGGAACCAAGATGGCGGCTGGAATTTACGGAAAGTGTGAGAATGTTTTGACAAAAACGTAATCCTCTGCCGTTATTAATAAGGTGAGTTTGTTACGGTGCTGACAATTACTGAAGAACATTGCTCCGATAAAAATACAGCCAGTGCAGTTGGTTGTTTTTCTGCACTGAAGTGTCATTAACTTCAAACTGGTTTGACTTGACGTACTTGATTGTGTCGCGCGCGCGGTCATCGACGTCGTGTTTTGGCCTGTTACGCTTAGGCCTAGGCCTACGTCCTTATTGAAAATTGCGAGTGAAGAAAGGGGAACTATTGGGCTCCTTTCAAATGGTCCTTTATGTCAGGCTGTGGTCCTGGTTTTAGAAATGAAAATTATAATCATTTTAAATAGAAATATCAATTAACGATGGTCAGTTAGCATGGTTAGGCCTAAGCCTGTTGGTGTTGCAAAAATACCATTAATATGACATGAATCTGGGATACTGACAAACGTTCTCATTTTGTGAGAAATTGTTTTCAACTCTGCATAACCCCAGAAGTTTGGGTCTGACGTCCGTCCCACTGCATGGGAGCAGGGCGGACGTCGGACCCCACAGTTCTGGGGGTAAACATGGTAAACTCTACATAGACTTTGCACCATCAGGGAAGTAGCGTCAGGTTACAGTTTTTTCAACATTTTAACAAGTACCACACCTGTAAGTACAAGGAATGATAATCATTTTAATTGCTCCAGCAAAGTAGGCTTGAGATTATTACTTATTATTTCTTCTCCCTAAGATGGTGGATTTGGGCAATACCAGAAATTAGGGGTCCATTTTTTTTTTCGTGTCCCTGTCACATCTGACATGTGATTTTGCAAGTTCAGAACACATTTTCCAATTTCCAAGAGTGATGAATTAATGCAAATTACCTGCCAAACAAATTGTAATAGTTTAAAATCGATTCCGGTGATATTTCCATGTCAAATAACAAAGAACAGATGTAACAGGGACACAGAAATGTCACATGTTTGCACCCTTGATTTCTGGAATTACCGATTGTGATTCCAAGAAAAAAATTGACAGCCTCAACATCTTGGGTGAGACAAAAGGCGAAAGAGGACAATTTTTTACAAGGATATTGTTTCCATTTGTAGATGTGGTTAGAAAATAGGTCTCAAGTTTTCAAAGAATGTTTCTCTCAAATCCATTCAGCCACTGCGGTTAGTGGATGATATCTGCAGTGGCGAGCGAGAATGTTCACATGTTCAAGTTGGAGAAGAATACCAGTCTCCAAATTACATAGAACTTGTTGCCTTTTACAAAATGCCATGTATGATTTCTACACAGTGAAGGATTTTGGAGGATTCGGGAGGGTTCCCCCCCCCCAAAAAAAAGTAGTTATAATTTGCAGATCTGGCAATGCACATATAGGTACTGGATGTACATGTATGTAGTAATGAGTCAGCATCCTATTGACTTCCATCATGTCGTGCATTGTCAGGCATTTGCCCTGCATCGCAGCTTTTATTGAAAAGTACAATAACTCAACACCCATCACGACTGACTGTTGACCTTCTGAGTCTCCAAGAGAAGTCTGGAACATACCAAAGTGGGGTCCATTGACAAAGCTTTGCACACCCCAGAAGAGGTTGTGCAAATTGATCCAGGAAAACAATCCTTTGTAGATGTCCACTGAGACTGATAAGTATATTTGCATAGGTTTCGTTATCAGTTTGATGGGTATTTTACGTACCTTGCTAGTTACACATCACTGAGTGTACCAAGCCTGTCACAGAAGTTTGGGAACCCCTTCTTTTTCTTTTACATTTTCATTCAACTTGCTCAAACTTGGAGGCCAAGAAATGAATGTTAGACAAAAAACAACTTTGACTGAAAACAACTGTGCAACTGAACCTTATGAAATGGAGAACACCACATTTTCCACAGTACACATTCTTTTCTAAGGACGTTTTTGATGTTGTCCAAGCAGTTTTCCGACACCTGAGAATGATTAAATTATGATACCACTTCACGGAAAAACAGGGAAAGCCCAGTAGTATAGTTTTGGCCAAGTACTTCCTAGTATTCACAGAATTCAAACTTTGCTTTTATCAGAAGAAGTAAAAAAAAAAAAATTCCCCCAAGATCTGTTAGTCAGTTCTGTAATTGAGCTCATGAAACAAGAACAGAATGTTATTTTTGCCGAACAAGTTACAATGTAAATGTAATGAAAACTTGACAAAGTTACGAATTTACGGTATGTATTTGTTCTCTTGAGAAACATGGGGGTGTATTTCTTGTTTTAGTTTGTGTCAGAATAATCTCTCGGTTTCACAATATTCATTGGTTTCATTCTGAGTGAAGAAAAGGCTTGTAGGAAATATTATGTGGGGCTGATGATTCTGTGCATTACAAGTTCTGATTCTGTCGTCAGTTAAGATGTGTGCATGAGTATTTTGTTTTCTTTAATCCGCGTGCTGGTCATTGATAATAACAGAAGTGATTTATGCGTACAATAACACAATGCAATGATAAAATTATTGGTCTACCGGATACATGACATTCTCGTTGCTGGCATTATAATGTAAATATTTGTACTCACAAAAGCAGCAATGAAAAAACAACTGTAACAGCTGGGCAGGATCACTAGGACTGATAAAAAATCAATAATTGCCAATCACTGTTCTGGTTGTGTGATTATTGGAGATTACTTCACTTGCTGTTTGAACCCTGGGAGCTCTCACAGAGCTGGCCTCTACATGCAGCTCTGTATACTGTATGTACATGATATTTATATGTACATGTACATAGTAAACTTGTTGTTCCGGCTCCTGAGTCTTTAGTTTGAGATATGGGCAGAAAACTTCAAGCTTAGATGCCGGAGTCCGAGCAAGCGACCCTATCCCTTGGGATGATGGGTGGGATTTTTTTAAAAGACACCTTCCTCCCCAGGCTTCATGCATTTCTCGACAACCAACCCCTACCTTGTCGAACTACATGTATGCTCCAATTTATTGCCGTTGCCGTCCGCCCTTTACAGCAACCCGATTTTAAACTGACGGCGCCTTGTGCCCCCACGCTCGCAGCGATGCAAATAGCGTATGTGCATGTTTGCATGCAGTGGAGGTGGGGCACTATATAAAATTTGATATCAAAGTTTTCCTGTCTCCATTACATCTGGCGTATAATTCTGTAAGTTCCCAAGAGTAATTGGGTGCAAATTACCTGCCAAACAAATAAAAAGTACATGTAGTTTGGAGTTGATTTCAATGATATACATGTATATATATATATGTATCCCTCGTCAAATTACATAGGGCAGGAGTAAGGGATAGAAAAATGTCACACATTGTCTGACCCCAAATGTACAGAGTGACACCGGGCGTGTCGTACATTGTGTACATTGTTTGTCTACCGGTACGATTGGCGTGGTGGTGTGGCATCAGAATTGTTAGGCAGAGCTGCTCATTTTGGTTTTGTCTGGGACATACATGTATACATGCAAACAGTTAAACTTAAATTTTGTGTCCATTGCATCACCGCTTCCAGATATTTGTTGCTGATTTGATTGGGGTACTTCAAATCATAATACATTGCGATGATTGGATGGGGACGAACCAAGGGCTGTTCTAGAAGTTGAGGAGAAAATATCCAATGTGTTAAAGGAAGGAAGAGTGGAACTGTTTGCAGAGTTCAGAATTATTTGCTGACATTGACCCCTGCCACATGCCTCTGTGTCGGGCTCGGTCCGTTAATTGCTAAACCAGACAGAGAGAGAGACAGGCAAACTTGTCAGATCTTCCCCTCAGGAAGCTGTTCTAAAATAATAGCACATCTTAGAGTTGGTACATTGTATTTGGGCCAGGGTCTGCCGATGAGGTTTGTAGGCCCTTCCACTGTTTTACACATTGCTGGCCCAAGCTGAAAAGTCAGTCTAGTTTAAATGAGACGGAGACATTCGCATTGGATTTTATACGATGCCACTGCTTCCATGTGATAAGAGGTGCATTGAACTAATCGGCCAACGTCCCCCGCACAGTGACGAGACTTGGTTATTTACAGCTTTTTTGACTTTTGAACAGGTGATGGCCAGGTCTGTAGGATTTACCTGTGGGGAAGGTGAAAGAACCACAAAGATACCGTTGTTAACCAAATCCAATTCAACAGACCTCACCTGAGCAATAGCGACTTTTATGTAACTAGACATAGACTACAGACTGTGGTGGTTGAACCCTAATTAAATTGAACACATCCTTGAGGTGTCTGCCCTGTGATAACTTGTCATGCAGAACTTGTTGGTCATTTGGAAGCCCCAGGGACCATTATCTGAGCGTCCCTTTGCTGGGAATGAAGGGTGGACAGAAAGACTTCAGGCTTTTAAGAAAAAAATAATACTGAAAGTTATTGGTGAGAGAATAACAGTTCATCGTACAAAAAAAATGATTTCCCAGTGACTAAGTGGTAGTCAGTACACACTACAGGTTTGCTTGAAATAATTGGCATTTTTTCACAGGTTAATTCATGATGATTGATCTTAGCAACCTACAATTTGAAATGACTGACTTTGAACAAGTTCTTACATTACATACCCAAGCAATTATATTAACCCTAAGCCCCTAGGGTGTATGTAAAGTCATATTGAAATCAGAGGATTGAGGACTGCTTTAATTACGTAGAAACGTCTTCCTATCCAGCCTTGTTTTCTTTCCTTGGTAATATGACAGATTTTGGCAATAAGAAAATCAAAAGCTGTTGTGGTTTGTAGATCTCAAGTAATTGGGCCCTTGTCAGTCCCGGTGTTTTTAATACCTGTTCATTTGCACTCGTTGCATTATAGTACGTGACTTCAGCAGGTATTGAAAAGTTGAATCCTAATAGAATTTAACAAGGAGATTCTGTGCCACGAGGAAGACAAATCCTGAGTGCTACAGCACCTTAAAATAGCCCAGGACTGGAGTTTCAATTGTAAAAGGAAACCAAAAGCCAAATACAGGTATGGCGCATGCTAACAGAACCACATTAAAAAGAGAAAGGGTTTGTTGACATGGTGCTTGGAGCTCAAGACCTTCTCATGCCTCCACTGTAAATTTGTCACACACATGTAAAATCCACTGCAGAAATTATACATAACACAGGCAATAGAATTGAAGTGAAAGTTGCTAAAACAAGCTCCTAGGATTTGGCCATTGGGTTTATAATTGCTGTGTAGGGTAAAATGTAAATTAATGATAACAAAACAAACCTGAGGGACAGATTGTTGTTACCTTCACTTTCAGCAGGTTTTTTTTCCTGGTCTCTGATTTCATGAAAGAGGGCTAAACTGAAAGCATACCTTTAAAAGAGAAAGTTCGTAGATTAGAGGCATTGCTAACTTAATGTATGACCTCATGGTGTAATTAACCAAACACTTGAATATAATGAATATGCATAAGTTTGTATCAGTCATGATTGGTGATTGGGAGTACATTGGTGATAGGAAACAGATTCAGGGCAAAATAAGACGAGTCATCTCCCGAAGGAATAGACCTTCCTTTGACCCCCACCCACTAATTAGCTCATTTGCATGCAATGAATTTGGAATACTTTAACTCCACACTGCTGAAGAACTAGTGTGAAAAAATTAGGGTCAGCCTGTCAGCAATTAATTTGAATATGATGAATATTCACAAAGACATACCTGGTTGTTATTCATTTTCCAGTGTGCGGCCACTGTCAAGATGACCAGGATAACTGACAGTCCATGGCCCCGCAACATGGATATGAGGTAGCCACAGCCAGACTTGCAGTATGTAAACGCAATCAACCGGCAATCAGTTGAGGTAAGTGAGCAGACCTGTACAGGTTGCTGCAGTTCACTCACTGAAAGGGATGAGTTCCTCTGAAGACAATCAAGTGCAAAAGGACGGAAATCCGCAGTGTTCTCCACGTCTGCTGCTCCCCTGAAGGGTCACAGTCGAGGGCGAGACCATTTTACCGATGAACTTTTGATCTTCTGAAACAACAACTCTGAAAAAGTATATTCAGGAGTTTTCTGCCAGTAGATATTTGTCTGCAGTCTTGATACAGCTGGTCAGCCTAAGGCAAGTAGATCTGGGACTGCCTCCTGTGTCAGTGAGTGGAATCTGTTTGTTTTTGGATGTCAGTATTTTACAGTCGCCCTTCCCATGCTTGTTGTCGTTGCTGTGAGTAGACTGGATTTGGTCCTGATATCCGAATATGTAGAATCATCAGTGAATATTTGACCTACCATATGCTTACAAGTGTGATTCATGAACATAACCTGCTGCTTATCACATTTTTCTCAAACTGCAAATAGATGTAGATTGATTGTTTTGGAATTAAAAACCACAGAAATTGACATTTCCAATACGGAAATGTGATTTTTTAAAAATTATTTCGTCATTTTAGAAAGACTTCATCTTTAATTTAAGCCTCACAACTTCTCGCAAATACATTTGTATTTTTCTCATTATTACCCAATAGAAAAATACCGTGGGGGGGTCACTTACGGATATGTGGGGGGCAGGGGTTACATCTAGAGGTAAATATGTACAAAAATGAACAAGAATTTCACTTCAAATGAATAAAGCAAACCAAAGTTCTTTTTATGTTGATAACAATGCAAACTCACATTTAATCAGTGTTCATCAGTGGCAGAATGAAAGTGAATCTTTATTTACACAAGGAAGCAAATCTTTATGAGTACAAAGTGAAAGAAAAATGGAACCCTGACAAATTTACTCTTGTACCATCCGATTATTCATAGAGCAGGGACAGAATTGATGATGTTATTTTCTGTGGGTAAGTACACTGTGGTCAGCATCTGTGTGTGGCCTTCCTTCCCCTGAATTTCCTCATCAGTGAAAGACACAGCATTGCTGTGAAAAACTGCTTCGGAACTTTGTAGATAACTCGTTATCAGGTGGAGAGCCGATTGGGCCCAATCAGCAGTTACCGTCAGCAGGTTGATGTGGTTCAGCTGGTTGATTCCTTTTCCCCGTTGAAGATAATTTCGGGGAATGTTATTTTCCCTTTCGTTCTTGCAGTTGCCACTGTTTCGATTGTGTAACTTTCATTGCTGGAAAAAGTTAAGAGTTCAAAGAGAAAGTATGACATTGTGGCTTAGCTTGTCTGTAAATTACCTAAATGCTGCTGTAAGAGAGTTGATTTGCAAATTAAAAAAGAAGCCAGTTGTTGTCACTCATGACATTTTTAAAATACTTGGCGAACGTAATACTCAAATACTTGGCTAGCCTTAAACATGCTGATAATGCCAGCATTGAAGGTGAGGGACCTTATCAGCGTCTATTCTCCTGAGCCAGTTTAAGACTAGCCAAGCACATACCCTTTTTGTAAATACCTTTTGAGTCCAAAAGTGGAAACAACTTTTGAAAATTATAAATTCCCCATAATTTCTACTCAGTTTTCACAAGTTTGAATTACAGCAACATCAGTTATAACTCAAGAGAACTGTCGGTACTTGTCGGTGAAGCGGCGGAGGAAATCTGCGGATTCTAAAATGACTCATAAGTGACTCGATTAAACTTTGGAAGACAAGACAGACCACCTGGGCAGATTCGTTCTTCTGTCAAACTTGCCTGGATGCCTCTAGATCATGTTTTTCGTCTCTGAGGGCAATTCCCCCTCCCACATGTACAATCATTATCACCCTTGCATGTTGCTATCAAAAAACTCTGGTACATGCATTTACCCGTACCTCCTTTTCTGAAAAGCCAGCTTCCTGTCCGGATAACCTAATAACCCATTTGCATCACAATTGCTGGAAAACAGTGTCTGCCGTTCTGCACAATCATTCATCACAATGGATCCTCACAATACGCATCATGTATGTTGTGCTTTCTCCAGTCTTTGAAATGGTGGGGAAAAAAAGTGTTGCCAGTTCAGAGTGCACTTTCCTGCATTGTCCTATCAGAAAATGTACCATACCCTAGGAAAGATGGACTAACAAACTGACAATAACAATTGTAAATTTACATTATTCCTGTCAGTGACCCGTGACCAGTCAAGCAAGCTCACATGAAACGCATCATTAATTTTAGATAAATAAAGCCTTCAGATATCATTTGTTCAGTGAACCATTTGCAAATGGAGCCCAGAAAATTCTAAGAAACTGCATATTCATGCATCTGAATATGTATGATTCATACTTACCATGCACTAGTAGTTCAGGCATTGAAATGTTATAAAAATACACTTATACCAGAATGTCTATAAAACCTTGGTTATTGTAGGTTCACATGTAGTGAACATATAATTTTATGCATAGCTTTCGTGAAACGAAGCAGGAAGAGGATCAGACAAACATTCTGAGTGCCACTGATAAGCCGAGGAGGAAACAGTTCTCAATTGAATTGTGATTGCATGAACTTGAAGACTTTTTAATATCCCTGACAGTTGGACTGATTTCCCAGAAACAGTGGAGATTTTTTGATCTAAAAAAACAAAAAGCATATTTCTTTTTTAGCAAGATGTTGCAATTTTGTCTTATTTTTCCCGTAGTTCCAACAGTACACGCGTCATTTTCTATCCTTGGCATCAAATCACCCAATAATGAAACCAAAAAAATCTAAATTTGTGCTAAGTTATTACTTACACGAGATAGGACAGCTCTGTTTACATAACTCTTTTTTATCTCCCTGGCTTTTAAAGCTCTTTGCGATTGCGCGAGAAAATCAGAGAAGTTCCTGAGAGAATGGGGTTCAGAAAAAAAGTAGGTTTTAGTTATCGTAACTAACTCGTCATTGAGGTTTGATTGCACAGTACTTCTTGCATTTGGCCCAAAACTTTATTTCTGCAAAATCGGAAGGCAGATCTTCCTTTAAATTATTGGGGGGGGGGCTAATGGAATCCAATATATTTTTCATTCAACCAATACTAAAAGTAATAGCTGCTTCCATCATTCTATTGAGTCAGTGGAGAAATGCAATTAGTCGTTTCGGTTTCTTTCTTTTTTATTACTGGTACCAGCACAACTGGAGCACACAACATCAAGAAGTCATGACCACCATGTGTGGCCATGACTTGGCCCGCATACGACCGGCTTTGCGTAAAGGCAGTCTGAGCTTGAGTCACCAATCGCCTCCTCTGTCGCTTGTTAATAATAGCACTCTCGTGCCGCAATGTCATGAGTAACTCTTTGGAAAGCACCTTGTTTTTCTTGCCTCGTCTGAAATGCATTAATGGCTTTGAAACATATTTTCACTTTGTAAGTAAAAAAATCTAGCCATCCCATGTACTACATGTACATGTATACACGTAGTTGTACTGGAAAAAGTCCCTAAATGCTAGAATAAGTCAGGTTTTGAAGTTAATACAGACACCTGTGCCAGATCAGTTGTTTCCATGAAATTTCCCGGGCTTCTCTGGTAAGCGTGTTATTTCTAGTTATCAGGAAATGATCTTTTTCAAAGAAAACATTAATGTAGGGTTTCACCTCACTCTCTAAATGTTCTAATGTGATGCCAGCTTTAATGCATGCTACTTTATGACTCATTGAGAATATAGAAATGAGCTAAATTAAGAGTAAAATTTTCCACAAAAATAGTTTTTACAAATCTGTTTCTAGCTATTCAGCCATTTCAAAACCCTCAGTTGTCCTTGATGTGTTTTAAGCTCCGTCTTTGCTTCTTATTTTGATCTTTTCATCAACAGTTCAGCAGTCCCCCCCCCCCAGTGTCGGTATGATCGTACTCCAAAAGGTAGATGACTGTCTCCCATTCCCCCATAACTTCCTCCCAGCTTTCCTCTTCCCTTGTCCCCATGGGCTCAGCTGTGGTAAATCACAGCGCTGGTGGCTGAAACCATGCCACCCCTCTAAGCCTCAAAGCGACCCACAATCAGCTAAAAATAGCATCTGACGGAAGGGAAAAGTACACCATTTTGCTTTGTCATATTCTTCAGGTGATTTCAGTTTGCGAAAACAAATTCTTGGATCGACCTATAGACGTGTGATCCGGACGTGACGAAAAGTTGATTTTTGAAAAGGAAAAGTTTTTGAATAGAAATTTACATATTGACTCTGAATGTAGATTTTGCACGCTCAGATGAGAAACTTTGGCCAAAGTAAACATTTCCTGGTACATGTGTAAAAATGAAGAATTTTTTTATGAAATCAGCAAAGTAAAACGTGGAGTTTTAAAGACCAGTCCTGGTAAATTCTTCATTTGTCATATGTGTTCAGAATGAATACTGTTTAAACCTGTCCCAAATAGGGATTTATTTTTCCCTTTAAACAACACGGCCACCTGTCCTGAACTTATCAAACTACTCATCCCTCTTACACTGCTCCAATTTTTCACCAGCATCACAGCTGGCAGGCGTGTACCGTCGAGTAACCATGGCAATGCCAAACTTCCAACAAGTGCCCTTTTGTGGTTTTTTTTTCTTCTGACAAACAAGATATTTTCAGTGTGTCTTAGGACTGGTAGACCTGTGGCTGGTAATAAGTCACATCTCCGTAGATTCGTTGATTTCCTGCTTGCTGAGGGTATGTGGGAGGGGGAAGGGGGGATACACATGCAGACACAGACCCTGATAACAGATAATGCATCATCAACCTGCTCCTTCCTTGGGCAACAGTTGTTGTTCCAATCTTAAAACAACTGAGAGACAACATTGTACGACCCCTGACCTTACTTTAAAGGGGCAGGCAGATGCTAAACCAGATACCTAAAGTCCATCTTTATGCATTTTTGGGCTCCATTCTGAATGATCTTGGGAGACCCAGACGTGCTGATTAAGCTTATTGTTCATGTGTTAATTGCTTCACCTGCCATGTCTGCAATTTAGATTGGGTTGATGGCCCGATAATGCAGCCACAGACAACCTGTTCAGTGACTTTGAGGTCAGGGACAGAAATTGAAGGGCACAGTGGAGGACAGGCTAGTCTTAAATGCTGGTGCTCGATTTTTTGCATTTGTTTAGTGTGTTCTTATTCTTCCATGATGTGAGTGACCTGGACAGGTTCTTCTTGGGTCCAGTTCCATTCTCAATGGCAAATATTGCTGTGCTTGTTTTAATGCAGGCCACAAAAAAATCCGGTTTGTTTGGCGTTGAGCCATTTAAATGTAGGGTAGATCTGGAAACAGGAAGTATTGGTCTTTTTTTTTTGCCTTAGCATGAATGAACTGAGAACCAGTGATCAGCGTTATGCATTTCTATATGACTTTTTGGCTGATGACCTTTTCTCTGCTAAGCAAAATAATTTTCTGTGCTTAGCAGAAATTTGTGTTCAGCAATTCTAGGAGATTGACTTCAGCTGTTGCCCACTTACTTAAAGTTAAACAGCAAAGGATACGCATCATGAAGAGATGACTTTTAATTATATAAGTCTTTTTTCCTTTTTTCTCTGTCAGATCTTAGATCGTAGAGTTATCCCTAACACCGAGCAACTTACAAGACCGTGAAACGAGAGTTTTAAGAGAAGGTATGTGAATGTTCAGTCATTGTGAAATTTTGATGAGGGAAGTATGTGTAACTTTCTTTTTTGTGTTTTTTTTCTCAGTATAAATGACTAAATTGACCCATACTGATGCAATTAGCAGGATTTTCCAGTCCTTTATTTTTTCATAATCGACAGGACATTTAGAATATTCTCGATTTCCTCAAGTAATTTACCCATCCCTGTTGATGAATTTTATTTTCTGCCTGTCACTTCTCTTTCAATATTGACCATGGAGGACATGAACATCCACCGCAGAAAAAGACCTCGAACCTTTGCAGGTTTAAGTGAATGTGGTGAACAGACGGGGAAATTTGATGACCCCGTAAATCATATTCCAGGCATCAGTCCATCTGGTGAAGTGTTATATTTGGTGTTAGCATGATAATGCCTATGAGGAAGTAATTTGTAACACATGCTTATTACGTTGTTTTTCTTTGTTCACAATTTTTTTCTATCCTGGGTCTTGATTACATGGAACCTGTCAAACAATACCAGAATTTAGTTTCATATATTTTCTAGAGACAGAAGAGCCGAGCAACACTGGTCAGTGATCGCATATCAATATTTGTGTCAAAGAAGAAGTGGAAATACTTCTTTGATCAAATGTTCCCTTGGTCCCAGTTTTCCTTATCTGTTCTTAAAAATCTGTTCTTAAAAATTCTTAAAAATTCACAAAATTTATTGCAATTTTGATGTGTTTCAAGGAGGACGAAAAGATTATAGTTGGCACATATTGTGCTGCCGGTAAGTTTGATTTGCAGACAATTTCCAAAGCTAATTCGTGAGTTTTCCCTCAAAGAACCTTGATCTTGAAAGTAGTCAATTTGTGATCATTGACATTAATTTCTAAGTTGAGGGCTGTTCATTTAATGACTTTGTCTCCTAGTAGGTCTTGTTGATTGTGGGTAACACTAAAACTGTGCCCTAGACTTGTTACAAAGAGTGGACTTTGCCTGCTTTGAATGGTCAATTCTACTCATTCATTTGGGAAAGGATGTTTAAGGTAGTGGTTGATGAATCAAATCAGTTATTCAGTCCTTTTTCCATCCATTTCAAGCTCCTCACACTGTTATGAATAACAGGTCTCTGTGTCTCTATGGAGTCCACATTGTTTTTTCTTATCAGTTTCCCATTATTTGTTTGCATTGTAAACTTATGGAGCACTTTGGAACCTCCTTCACCAAAGTTCTCTGTCCTGCCCACCCCCCCGTCCATATCCTGTCCTGCGTTTATCTGGTGATCGCAGCATAAGCCACAGCATTGCCTTGCAGTGCCGGGCCAAGTGTGTGTACGTGTCCATGGTTCCCTTGTTCAGTAGTTAATTTTTTTTTCACTGATCTTCCCTGGTACTCCTACACAGTCGACCACGTTCCGGCAGCACGGTGTCAGGAAGCCAGTGTGGTGGTTTCCTGCACACCGAGGCCAGGCCGTGTCATTGTCGCCGTCTCCCCGGACTTTCTCCCTAAAGCCAGGGTTTTGCTATCTGGGCTGGCTTCCCCCTTGAGGAAATCCTTGTTTGTACGCCAGACACACTTGGAGTGAAGCTGCTGCAGTGTCCTCGCTTTCGTTTCGTGCAGTGGGCACTTAACAACACCTGAGCCAATAGCAGTTTCACATGTTCGGCGTGCTACTTGTCAGCTTATGCGTTATGTACAGGATGCACGTGTACAAGTGGTGTTCCATCCACTGGTTTTTCACATGTCAGCTATTTTTCATTCGTGTTTGAGAACTTAGGCGTACCATCACTGGTGTACACCCAATAGTTACCGACCTCAGCATTTAATAACCAATCACATCCCCTCATTAGATGGGCATCATCATCTGCACCACCCTCGTCAGCCATTCAGCAATGACTTTGGTCCCACCGACCACTTTCGCATCGTAAACAAGGCCAGCGTGCGTAAGCGATTCCGATTGGTTAGTCTGCCCCCTTCTCAAGATGGCCGCCGACGGCAAACACAAACCCAAGGTGTGGAATAAGCTGCGAGACGCCGTCAATCGCAACGGCCTGATGAGGCGTATCAGCATCCGCAAGAGCAGTCGCGTCAGGAGGTACGGGGAAGAAGACGAAGAGAACGCAGACAACGTCAACGACTACCTGTGAGTCGTACAATAAAAAAATTACAACGGAATGCTCATACATTTCATCGTACCTCTACTAACATCATGTGGCCATGCTCCATCGCTCCATCATGTAGTATGACTAGTTAACAGTTATATGTCGTAGTACCTTTACTGTGGGTCTTATTGCCTCTGTGCACAGGCAGAAGAGGGTGCTGTTTCCTTTATTAACATCATTACCTACAATGTACTCATACGTGTTGACACTTTGTTTACATATTAAAGTGAGGCAAACCAGGGAAGCAGATTTGGCCTGCAACAAAATGAGGCTGGCGCCAGTTCTTTCAGCGTATTCTAAATTTCACCAAGTTGGGGCTGGGAACAAGCCTACTTGCTCGTGTACATGTAGAAGTGATTATTCATTAGCCTCAATCATTTGGAGGCACATGTACACTACACTAATGCTTTGTGGTTTCAGTCATTCTGAGCATGTTTGTGCACAGAGGTAGTGATTGACGAAAAGTTGTTGAAACAAGTGTTCACTGGCTGCAGACAACCAGGGTCCACTAACAGATGCTTAGCAGATTTGTGTGCTGAGTAGAAATGGGCAGAGAACCAGTTGCAGGTATATACACCTTGCATGACTCTTTTAGCTGGTAATGCGTCCTCTGTGCTTACCAGATGTCTCAACCAAATCGGCCTTTCTTCTTATCTGAGTCTACTGTGCTCTCCATGCACAAATTTCCAAGTTTAATGTCCACCAGACAAGCCAGAGATTAAGACTCTGGAAGGAATGAAGAAATCAGGGTTTACTGTAAAGGTAGACGTTAATAAATATGCATACTAATCCATCCACATCTCATTGCTCGTGTTCATGCATGCATTGATTTCTGTTGTCAAAAATGTAAGTTTTGTTAGGGCTGTGCCAAATATCTGAATATTCAATCAGTTTTTGAATATTCAAATATTAGTTTCTAAATTTGAATATTTGAATGCAAAATTCATGAAAAGGAAGGGAGAATTTTCTTCTGTTTTAAATGAGAAAAACCGCACCATGATGGCTTGTTTCAAGCAGATTCAAATGATAAGTGACAAAATATTATATCTTACAGTCATTTAAAAAGTAAATCAATCATTTAAAAATTTAAAAGGAATAAATTGTCAACAGGGTTAGAAGTATTGTTCGTCTGTTAAATCTTGCAAAATCGTGGCTTGAGATACCCCTAGATGTGAGAAGCTGTTACTGTGATTATAATGTACAATTGTGCGCATTATTGCAAGTGATTTTGTACATGGTTTGTTCATCAACAATCTGCCAGTCAGTACGACCGAATATTCAGATATTTGAAGGTCGAATATTCGAATAATGAATTATTTGAATTGACTCAGCCCTAAGTTTTGTTCTTATACCTTCACATCGCACCATATTAGCTGACTGAGTTTTCCGGGTTTGTTCTTAAAAGGTCAAGTGTGAGTTAACAGCACATGACTGTTCAGTGTTGTCAACATAACGATATTGTAACTGTCAGCAACAAGTCATTATGGGATAGAGGAGGACACCAGGAGTGAGTCATTTCATGTACCATGTACATGTAGTCAAAACTGGAAAAGAAAAGCCTGAAAAAAGTAGTATATCCAATCTATTTGAGGCCAAAATCTAATCTATTTGAGGCCAAAATCTAATCTATTTGAGGCCAAAATCTAATCTATTTGAGGCCAAAATCATGACAGCACAGTGCAAAATACTGGTAGTTCCTAACAGAGGTTGATTTTTTTAATTGGTTTAAGAAATAACAGGGTCTTTTGTGGGTACTTGTACTTGGGGCTTACTCGCAGGGTTTGCTTGTATTAAACTTTCTTTTTTCTTGCAAACTGCTTTTATATTGCAGGCGTAGCCATCCTCCAGTTCAGACGATGTAAATAAAATTTTGGTTTGCTCTTTGTTGTGAAATTTGTTTGAGGTTTGTTTAAGAATTTGTCGTGAGCCTTTAGCGCGTGATTGTGTAATGTGTTTGGGGTTTTAATATTCCTGATAGTGTGTTGTCTTGTTGGATTGATGCATGCAGTTGTTCAGACATTGCAGAACTTTTTGCCCTTGTGAAATATTTTGCAATTTTTACCATTTTGGGGCGGGATTTGGTTGCATTGTGTGGTTTGTTTGTTTTCTTTAAGTTCACCATGTCAACCTGCACCTGCCTCCACCTGCCTCCACCGTTTATTTTCAACCTTGACTGTTGGTTTGTTGTTGTGTTTTTGTTTTTTCCTGCCTCACTAACCATTGTTCCTCATGAAACAATCATATTTTCACGTTCATCATAACATCATGATCGGCTCGAACATCTGTGTTGCACCCTGCCTAAACTTGATTAACCAATCAGTCATCGCCATTTCCCCACTGACGATCAGAGCTGGCCAAGGACAGTGTAGGCTCATTTTGTTTTTCATCCATGGTAACAATGACCCGCTAATTGCAGGTACAGGAGCAGATTTCCTGTCCATTTCTGTGGCTATCATATTTCACGTTTGACCACAGTGCATGAAGTATTGTTACGGGAAAGATTGCAGTGGACTTCCCTGCTTGAAATGTTTGTGTATGTTTGTACGCTGTTTGAATTGTCAAAGATGTGCCACTAACATGAACTGTGTGTTGTAAAATACAAACATGCATGTGCAGTTAGTGTTAAAGTGTTTTGCCGTGGTAACACACAGTTGATGGTAAGTGTTTTGAATGCGTTCCAGTTGTCTTAAATAATTGTGCCTACTGTAGTCTTGCAAATGTGTAATTTTGTTTTTAAGGTTTCAGGGCGGGAGTTTCTGGGGGCGGAGAGCTACATGTACTTTAGTAGTAAGAAAATAAACAGCACTCTCCTTTTGATGAAGAAAAAGAAATATAACTTTCAAAATGAAACCCTCTTCGTGTCTGTTTCAAACACGTAAAGCTTTTGAACTTGTGACCATGAAAAGGTTATTAACCTTCTTTCGTAAAGTTGCCAAGCCTACATAACCAAGACAGTGAAATTTGAAGTTTTTACACAGACCCAAAAGGAAAACAGAATTACCTAAACATTGCCTTGAATCAAAAAGTTGACATTTTGGAAAGAAAAAAATTCACTGTGTAAAGGATAAGTTTGATAATTAGAACGGTTGTACCCTTTGATCTTGTTCATTGAGTGTTTGTAGTCATTGATGTGTGTGTTTGTCACCTTTGCAACAATTGAGGAGGTTGCATAACTCATTAACCTCAAGGCTGTGTTACTCAACTACTATGATGACTCAATCCTGGCCCCAAACGAAGAATGGACAACATCAGAAAACAATTTCCCGTCAAAAACATTTGCGTGCCCAGTGGGCTTTATTCACGTACATGTGCACGGCTTCCAATTGACTGTGGTCACTCATCGGTAAATCTGAAAAAGTGCATTCTTTTGTGGTTTTCACTAACTTTTCTTGACCAGATTCACAATTGGATAGTCTGGGAACACCTCCTTTTTCCGATATTTTTGAAATATTTTTGGAGTCCTACTGCAAATGCTGCATAGCGAGTAGAGCACATTCAACAAGTCCTGGGAAGGAGTCTGTTGGGAACCGGTCGCAAGGATTGTCTTTTTATTGGCATTCTTGCCAGTGATCCAATTTGGCCCTGTAAAATTGATTGGGTATGATTAGGGTATTTGTAGGTTTGTTGGAGTTGTCCCCTGACCGGTGTCCATGAAGCCAATTCAAGCCAAAGCAGGCCATGCTGTGGGAGTGACAGGAACCGACTAACTTCCGATTGCCTCTTGCAGCCTCTTGGCCCAAGTCTACAGTCTCTTCATTGACGGGGAGCAGCAACGTTGGGAGAAGATCGTCGATGAGGTAGTTCGCATCAGTGTCACCCTAGAGCAGGAGTCTCCAAAATACATCTATCACATCACGACAGTTGATGCTGATCTCCAAGGCGTCTTGGATGCTTACATTTGTGTTCCAGGTGGGTGTCCTACTATTTTCCTTTTCGATTTTTCACATTTTTTTTCGGAGGCAAGTGTCCCTCTGCCTTGCCCTCCCCCCTCGCTACATCAATGGTTGGTGATGACACTGAGCCATCGGCAGGTGACCTTTGCCCTTTGCGTGATAAATTTTAGTGTGTGAGCCCTGTGAGGTGCTGCAGGATGGCGAGCGGTGAATTCATGGGAATGATTTTGACACCATGCCTGACATTATTCCAAACTTGCAACTTGCTGAATACGAAGTTGATGAATGTGGTGTCCTTAGTGCAGCTATGGACAAGGGGCTCGAGTGCCCCCTCGCTGGCCAGAAAGAGATTAGACTGACATTGCAATGTGATCGGTGATGTGTTGTGTGGCATTTCACTTGCACACCCCCAATGGGTTGGCACACTATCGGAGCAAGTACTCGATGTCGCACAAGTGGACACAAAAGCATGTCCCTCGTATCGGCCCCCAAGGGATATCGTTGCTTGGTAAAAAGGCATGTTTCCATTGATCCTCCTATTCCATTTCATGACTCGAAGGACTCTTGCGTTACTGCATCAGATGTTCATTAGCACAGCTGTTTAAGGAGAAAGCTGTGACATGGGTGTCTCAATTGTTGGAACGAAAATGGTGGATTATGCATCAGTGTACATCTTCGGTTTCACCACGAAGTGACATGTTGTGGATAGCTGCTGCACCACGAAGTGATGTCTCGTGTGTACAAAGTCTATGGACGGTATGTCACTTTGTGGTGGACCCTACGACGTGAACAACTAGCACTCAATAGCTGCATGCTGTATTGTACATATGACCAGCCATTTTGGTTCCAAAGTCTTAAGTTGGCCGTACTCGCTTTATACACATTTACAGCTCTGGTCATTAGATCTGACAATTACCTACTCAGGATTGCCGTCGTATTCAGATTTGGATAGTTGTGGAACCTAAGCACCTGTTACCATTCGTTTCCTGCAGTCAGGAGGCATTGTGCTCATTCAGGGCATCATTGATAAAAGTCATCATCAGCCAGTTGGACTTGGAATTTAAAAGAAGAAATTCCTTCAGCAATTTGAATTGAAAGTGACTGTACATGTATGACTGCCATGATTGTACCATTGTTTGACGGTTACCACAATGTGTTTGCCGTGGCTGTTATTCTTTCCATTCGGAGTTTGTTTCATTTGTTGTGTTTGCTGTTTAAACAGGATTTCAGAACACTCATGCACTTCCTCGTCGATTGTTCTGATAAAGTTCACACAGACAAAAAGACAATTTTTTTGTCCATGGGAATTTGTTTTAGAAGCCAGACAGGCCAATTGGGACTTAAATGGAAAAGAAGCTAGAAGGATATGACGTTATGTGTGAACTTGCAACAGGACTGTTTTAATTACATATGTTTTTTCTAATGTTGGCCCAAACTGTGTCTTTGATTGACTAACGAATCTTTAATTGACTGCCACCGAGTCATGAATCTAGGACAAACAAACTTTTCTCTGATTGGCTAAAAGCAATGACATTCTTAACCAGCACTGTGAAGTTTCCAATCAAACCGATGCTTATATGAACATGTAGCTCTGTCTGGGATATTTGATGCTTTGTAATTGGATGAAACTGATTACATTCCCAATTGGCTCTGCAGATGATTTGTCCAATCAAACCATGTCTTGGATGCCTGACTCCATCAGGGATATTTGCTGTCAAACTTCCTCCTACCCTGGATCCTTAGTATTCTGAACCCAGCAGGAAACCTTGGGAATCCTTTATAAACAAACTCAGCATTCCTGTCTTGGCACTTTGATCATCCCTGTCTCGGGCATAAGGAACGGCATAGCCAGTACCACCGTTTAGCCTTGTCTCCTCAAGGCTGGAGGTGGCTGGATATCTGTGAATTTCTGGGCAGACATCACCCAAAACATCTAGAGGTGAATTTTGTGTTCCTGACTTACGAAGGCCTAACTTCGTAGTGTGAATAATTCGACTGGAATGTAGCTTGCAGACGACTTTTGAACAGCTTGGTGGTCAAGTACGTGCAGCACCTACCAGAAACTTCAAGTGAATTCTGTTTTCACTGGGACTCCACACTGCTTGTGCATAATCAAAACCCATACTGGAAACCAAAATCTAACATTCCTTTACAAAGCACCTCTCCATTCCCAACAGTTTCTTGCATGGACAACAATCGTTCAGAATGAACACAGTAATCTTAGATGCCATGCCAATGCAGATCATTCTCTACCATTCGGATTAACTTTTAACTGCTAAAAATAAGTGCTGTTATTAACCCGTTTTCCCAAGTAACAGTGAATTTCTGTGTTAATTTTGTCATCACTTCCTCTTCAGCCTTTACCATTTTCCCACGATCCTTAGCAGCCAACTATTGCCACGTTTGTTTGACTGTCTTAAAACAATGTGTAGGGTTTCCTGTGATCACAGCACCGTGTAATCTGTGTGATATTTGTCGGTCATCAGGGGCCCAGTTGGTGAGGTGCACCTCCAGCTTCGTCCAGTGGAAGGACTCAGAGCAGGGCGGTGCCTGGGGGCTCAACTTCATCTCGGACGAGGCAGCCGACAAGTTCATCTCCCTCTGCTCGGTGAGTGCCTACCATTTCCTTGCATTTCATTCCTTGGGGATACCAAGACTCCCAACTGTTGGCCTATTCCCCATCTTAACTTCAGGACTCATTTTTTTTTTTAATTTAGTCTGGTTCGCTAACACACTGAATGAAAGTAGTGCCGACAAGACTGCTGTTTACTCTCTGTGTGATTTCAAAAATATGTGTGGGTATAAAGCTGTGTCAAAATGTGCTGTGTGTTGTAGTGTTTTCGAAGACAACAGGTCAAGCACCCAGTGGGTTTCACCAGAGCAGACAGTGTAATTGTTATGTAAAGCAAAGTACAAAGTAACTGTCCATCTTGTTTTCTCTGTTTTGATTCCAATTTTAAGATGGTCTGATCATTGGAAATCAGAGACAAGTTGGGTCAAAAAATGTCAAATTTGACAAGCAAATTGTTTACCAGTAACAACAGCGTTATGTGTGTAACTTAAAAAATGTCCCCAATCCCTGAGACAATTCAGAGGGAGAAACATGATTCTCCTAAACCTTCAACAATTGTCTGTATGTAAGATTGGTACAGGTTGCTCAGTAACAATCCCACACTAATGGGGAAGTTGGCATTTTTCTCAATCAGCCTGTGACAGTAACGAGGGACTGTCCCTGCTGTTTCCCCCCCTCCCCCAGCATATCAGATACATCCGAGGTTAGACAGAGATCACCCAGCGATAAGATTGCCTGACGTAATGACCTGTAAAGAATAATATCGACCTCTCTTGACAAGGAAGAGCTTTTCACTTTAAAACAAAAAGTATGTGTACAACGATCTGTGTCAACCTGGTTGTTATTATTTTTTTATTAATGAAGTTCTTGCGTTTCCATTGTACTTGTATGGGTGCATGTGTATTTTATATTACGCACATGTATTTCAAAAGCATGTTAGTATCAATGGGATAGCTTTGCGCTGTTTGTTTAAAAGTTCTTCAGTAGGTTCTGTGCTGGCATTTCCAAAATATTCAATTATAAGGGTGCAGCATTGAGTTTAATAACCACACCCCCGTCCTCTCCAGGAAGGGGGTCTGAGCCGATGGGGCTTACGCCCAATTCTCACCCGGCACACCTTTGCACCGTTGGTCAGAGAGAGGGGTACATACGAATCTTTAAGTTTAAAGTGCCCAAGCTAAGGTCACAGCAGTGTACCTGAACAAGGTGCTGTTAGCCATTAAAATGCAATTGTGATCAACACAGCGACATGGTCTTTTGTTCAGTTCACAAGTGGCTGTGATTGGGGAAGGTCAACCAGGGAGAACATGAAGATCCATAGACTTTCTCCTGCCCCATCCCACATATTTTGGAGGTGAGGGGCAGGGCTAAAATCTGTTCCCTTTCATTTCCTAGGCCTCATTCCAACAAAATTTCTACCATTCTTTCTTCCTCTTTTCCACTCCCCTCTCTCTTTTCTAGATGTGAATAAATACTGTTCAACCACCTCTTCTGTTTTCTTTCTTGTTAAGAGAGAGAATTCTTTGAATAGACACTTTATTGCCCAAACCAAATTCTGATGAGTATACATGTATTTAAACATTTTCATCCAGTACTTAATAAAGCTATCTCGTTGTTTTTTTTTTTTTTCCCTGTACCACTTTCTCAACCAGACAGGCATACCATGCTAACATCCTCCTAATATTAAAATTGGTATTTGACTTGACTTTCTAAAAATTATTTTTTGCCTTTATGAGACCTTGCACCTTCTCAGGTCAGTGCCTTTACTTATTACTTTCCTTGGGGACAGTTCAGAGAAAGAACTCTTATTGAACTTGGTGGAAAAACACGAGGGGAGGCCACACATCTCAATTCTTCCGGCCTTTTGGAAAATAAATAGGAAGTGGTGTCGTCATTCTGTGGCTGTTAGGCCCACCGATCTTGCATGTTAAGGTGAGAGAAGTAAAATGCCTCACGTACAGGAAGGCTGGGTCCGGCAGTGGAATACTGAACGGTCAGAGGAACCAAACCTGTAGTCAGAAAGGCCTGCGTTCTTGAACTTTTTGCGACGTAATTTCCCCCACCAGTGCACTTTTGTCAGTGGCCTGTTCAACAGAGGATAGAAGATTCTTGTGGAAAGCCATTCAATACTTGTCGTTTTTGTGAATGGATCATTTCTCTGCCGAGGGCATCTCTTTCCAAATGGTGAGCTTTTACGTTGGATTTTTTGTTTGGATGTGCATTTTACTGGAATCACAGTGGGCAAGTGCCACTTGGTGTGAGCGGTATCTTTCTGGTTTTGTACGTGTACTTGGTACCCCTGATTGACTCATTTGCTTAAAAACTTCGCAGCAGTCTATTTTTAGGCTTGAAGTCAGAAGAAAACTGTCTCTGTGGCCGAGCGGAAAAATTGTCCATTTGGAGAATTGTCATTCTGTCGTTTTGGAACTGCTCCAGTTGTTCACGTTGTAGTGCATTGCAGTATTTATCATTAAGAACACAGTGTCATCACATCGCTAGTAACATTTGATGATCGTTGAAAAATTTGCTTAATGATTCAGCCTGTAGTTGACTGTTTTGGTTGCCCTGGAAACTTGACGATTTTTTTCTCTTTCATTCCGCTGCCACTTCTGATCATGAGTCCCATGATAGTGATGTCTACAGAATCACCCAAAACTTCTTTAGATGTCTTTTTAATTTGTATTCGGAAAATTTTACTCTTTAATTAATCATGTAGAATTTTCATTGCTTGTTTGGACTTTTGCTTTTGTTTGCCCCTTTAGGAGGTCACTAAAAGCGAAGGTTTTTCATTGCAGCTGACGAGCATAATCTCCGCAGTAAACAGAGTTTCAATTTTAGAAGGCCAAACCAAAGTCGTTAATTCCTAAAGGATCAGAGTATAGTCTGTCCAAGTGCAGCGCGTGTCGTCTGTTTCAGCCCGGATGCGTTACGGTTATGCAGCATTGTTCAAAATGTTCCACGTTTAAGCTGTGGTTCTTCGCCTTTAATTAAATATCCTCCGTGGCTGTGCTGTCACTTTATCCTGTCTTATCCATCACCTGCCAGTCACTCCTTGTGCCTTGAGAGACAAGTGTTTTGGGCTTGCCAGATCCAAGGTCAACAATGTCTGTCAAGATAAGAAAGGGATTTTGTAGGCGTTGTTGTTCGGACTGCATTAGAATTGGGGCATTATGCGGTAATGAAGCTTTTGAGGTTAGCCATTGCTGGTGAATGTAATCACTGGTGTAACAGTGATACCAGAAGTGAGTGAGGTTACCAGCCAAGATGCTGAGCAGTTTGTAGCGCAAGCCACTGGTTCACAGTAGGATCCTGCGCAGTCGGCACACTGCGGTTGAGCAATGTTTCCCACCAAGTGGCTCCATGCAATCTGTCTGCGGTTGTAAATTTTTTTCATCGATGTCTCAATTTTCATCACTCATAAAATTCTTGATCCAGTGAGTTCTCAGTAACAGCAGTGTTGTCTATATCCTGTTGTGTGCTGGTGTCATCTGCCCCAGCTCAGGATGTGAATAACATCTGCAGGAAGACTCGGCATGACTTGATACAAACGGTTTATTTATCTGATGGGCAAGTTTGCTGGATACGTTATGCAAGTTAGCATAAGCCTCCAAATGAATGTTGTGAAACGAACTTAAAAAAAAAATTCCCAACAAAGGCAACGGTTGTTTGACATGTAGCTGGCATGCCCGATAGCTCGAGGTGGCCTCCAAAAACTGGCGCAAGTTCATGCAAGTTTTTGTGTGGTATGTTTTGTTGACAAGTGAGGGGATGGCATGACCCGGTTTGATTGGAGCCTGACAGGGGGGCAACTTTTTTGGGGGGGACCAGAGGAACAAACAATAAGAGGAAGCAACCTCATTATCTGATTTGGAATTTCTCTTAATATCTTATCGCCACTGCCCCTGGTGACAGTAACAAGTTCACTGTGCACATCAGAGTTGGGGTTAGTGTGGAAATTTGCTGTGCCAATTTGGGGAAGATGAGTTGAACGCTTTTGAATCAAGTTTGGGTGGGGGAAGGGGGAAGACAGGGTGTGGAACAGGAGGAGACACACAGAGAGGCGGTCCCCTGAGGCCTTGTCAGAGGGACTGATCATTTTGAGAACTGGAGAATTCCTGCAGTTCTGTCTGTATCGTTCCTGTATGCCATCCATTCAGCATCCTGTCACTTACGGTGCAAAACCAGAAAGTACCATTCCAGAATCTGAATGTCGTTCTATTCATGGATTAACTTTTTGAATAATAGCCTTAGTAATGATTACTGTTTTACCTTCCTTTCAAAATCACATGAAGCCTTTTTAGGGTGCATATCGGTCTGTTTCACTACTTTATAAGGTTGAAGTTCTTTGATTTGTCCTGCAATGTGTGAGTGGTATAAGGAGCCATTTCATCAGTCCGGAACAAGGTGCAGCTCGGAAAACATGCATTCAGAAAAGTGGAAACTGTTTTGAGCTTTGTCTGCATGCATGCCGTGGCACTTGTTTATTTTAACTGGCCTGAAAATGGCAAGTCAGGTGTATGGGGAAGATGTTATCTCAATCCCACATGTTGCTGTCAAGCATGAACCCACTTACTTTCACACTGCTCCATAATCTGAATGACTCACCCAAGCCTGTAGCCTCTAATTATAGATCACCTGTTGAAATTTTGAAAGAGCTATTGTCTTCTTAGTCATTTTGCCAAGAGATGGCTGGTGAAGTATTATTTTTCATGACTGAACAATAACTTGCGTTAATGAAAACGTCACTCCCTGACGCGATAAGTTTTCTCCGCGGTACAGGTCCCGTGTGACTTCCATCTGAGGATTGGTCAGAGCCCTGCACTGTAATCCAATCAGGAAGGGAAGCACCGGGGCTGATAACGAAAGGTTCCTTTCCCCTCCTTTTCCGCACCACTGGCGGCCGGCCGTCTTGCGGTGGGGTTATTTTGCGACAATGTCGGATGCATCGTTTTGAGAGGATAATCGGCACTGACAATGAAGCTGTGGGGTGATCTCATTTGGCCACACCTTCTGATTTAAGGGGTTCGGTATGAGGTTGTTGGGTTTTTCATAGAGAACTGCAAGGCTCATGACTCAAAAGTGGTCATCATTGAAAGGCCATGTTCTAAGACAAAAAAAAAGCCATATCCAAGTTGAAGTTGTCCCAAGGACAGCTCAGTTTACTTTGCAATTCCCTGGGACATTGATATTTCAAATTCGACACTCCAGAATATTTCAGAATTGGGGTCAAATTACCAGCAAAAAGCTGCGTATTATTTTCTTTGTTACTGCTTGAAATTTAATATACAGAGTGAGCTTCTTGAGTGCAAGAGGAAGTTCCTACTCAGGGTGACAGGAGGGAGTGGCTCCATGCAGCAAAAAGGAAGGGGGATTGCACAGCCTTGAAATTCTCAAGTACAAAACGTTCCCTTTGTGAAACAAAAAAGTGAGAGTTGATTTGGGGCAAGAAATTCTGCCTTACATTTGGTGGCACCATTCCTTATCATAATCCAAACACGGATGGATGTGAGCAAGTGGAGAATCTTGTCCAGGATATTTTGCCCGGGGAGCCTTGGTTGTTTTCCAATTAGTTTCCTCCAAGACTGGGAGATAGGCTTTATACAACAGCCTGGATTCCATCCAGGTATACAGGTCAGAAAAAATCAACCCTGATGGATCATATTTATGAGCTACTGTTCTCCTTCCTTGTATCATAACTTGTCATGGGACTCACCCTTGGTTAATATCTCTGCCTGGGGCTTGCCTGGTTTTGCCCTGGTATGACGGTTAACCTCTCCCATTCCAAATTCCCAACTCATGTTTCGAGGCAGGTTTACGAGAGTTCTTCAAGAAATTGAATCCACTGAACAATTATCTTCCAAGTGTCTCTGCCATACCCTAAATTATCTTATAAACATTCTACCCAGGTCAGGGTTCATCTGCGTTTCGAGGTTTTGATTTTGTACAGCTTGAATGGAAAACAGTTCCAATGAAAAAAATTAAACATGTGGTTATCAATGTTTTTGCGGTGGAATGGACAGTTTTCCCAGCATTTCGGGGAAATACTCTTACTTTCTTTAAATAGAAAGAAATAGTTTTTCTATGCATTATATTTCCTAGATTTGATTTGTAATTGATTCTTGTGTTTGCCACATTTGTACTTCAGATATTTTACACTTCATTTCTTTATTACATGAGTCACATAATGAGTCCGGCACGATCATTTTAGGAAAGGAGATGCCTTGAGTTTTTAAGAGAGTATTTTGTGGGCCCAATTTTATTCATCTCAATACAAATATTGATTAGCGTGTGCAACTGTCTTCCTGATACCATTAATCTCCCAAGAAGGATGCATCCATCCGTTATAAATCAGTCTGTTAACCCCCCCTCCATTTTTGTCAGTCTATTTTGGGAAGAGATGGGTTCCAGATGGTGTTGTAACAAGTCTCACATGTCATTTTTGCAGAGGATGCTGTCAATTGAAGAGAAGCTATAAAAATAGAGAACATACTGTTGTCAGGTGTGGAGCAAGCATGATCAAAGCGGCCACATCTGTAGGCAAGGTTTTAAAAAAGGGGCAGAGGAAACATGACCCGTAATGAAAAAAACTTAAAGGAGATGGCATGAAATGTGAAATTTGAGATAACTACATCAGAACTTATACTTAGGTGGTCACTTTGTTTGATTTCACCTGAGATTTGCGGAATGTCATTCCAGCACTCGGTGAAGTAAGATAGATTTGGTCTTTTTGAATTGCTGCACAAAGAAAGGGGGTTGCTGGAAGGATGAGCGCAAGGGCGGGTAAAGGATGCTTTTGCTGTGTAGCTGTTGGCTAACTTGTTGTTTATTGGGGTCAGCGCATTGCACCTGCCAACTTCAATCAGTCTTGAAGCCTGGTTCCATTTTCACTGTTTTTGTGGTGGGTATATTTTTCTTCTCTAGGAAATCAATCCCCACAAAGTGATTTTGCCACTGTTGTAGATGCCACTGTTCAAAACTCTTTGAAATTTCTGGGGCCACTTTATAAAGTATAGCATACAGACACACATTTTTATTGGTCTATTGGTCTGCAGCATTTTCTGGCTGAGTTTGATGCACCTGCGCTGCCAGTGTCAAATACGTCTAGTAATCTGACGCCATAAACCTTGTTGGACTATCTGCTCGGTCACAAAATGTCCACGTGTCAATTTGATGATACCTCCCACCTACATTATGCTTACTACCTAAACAGGAAAGTGTATAAGTTCCTGTTAAACTCAGGAAACGGAACAAGAAATTACGTAATATCTTGTAAATGTTCCAGGAATTTTTGGATGTAAAGTAGGCCATAGTGCAGTGCAGCCTATCAATCAGTTTTACAAAAAAAACCACACTTGTTGTTGCCATGGTGCCGCCAGATTTGGCTCAGTCTCCAAGATACAAGGAGCCAGTGCCCTTGACTTTAGAGCACACTCTGTTGACCATGAATTGAACCTTTGACTTTGCTGCCCCCACTGTCAAAAAAAAAGACAAAAACAACAAACTTTTTCTGAAAATATGTCATTCTCTTAAGAAAGTACCTCAAACAGTTTTGAAATTTTATGCATTTTGAGAAACGAAAGAGCTGTGTCGACTTTTTACTCAGTATGATTTCCTGACTGACTCTT